>NW_027415190.1:0-231384 GCF_964106895.1 Numenius arquata
AGGAGCCCATAGGGTTTTCGTGAGGTTCCGTTGTGTTGCTAAGGGTCTTGTAGAGTGCTGTCGGGTCCTGGAGTATTCTGTAGGGTTCCAGAGGGCCTTGTAGGGTTCCGTCGAAATCTGAAGGGTTCCCTAGGGGCCCGTAGAGTCCCGTAGATTTCCGTAGTGGCCTGTAGGGTTGTGTAAGTGCCCGCAGGGGTTGGTAGGAGCTTGTAGGGTGCCATATGTTTCCGGAGGGTTGTGTAGGGTTCCGTAGGGGCCTGTGGTGTTCCCTAGGGGCCTGTAGAGTCTCGTACAGTTCCGTAGGGTCCTGTAGGTTTCCATAAGCGCCCGCAGAGGTCTGAAGGGGCTCGTACTGTTCCGTGAGGATCCATAGGGCTCCGTAGAGCTTCGTAGGTTCCCTAGAGGCCTCTGGAGTACCGCAGGAGCCAGTAGTGTTCTGTAGGGGCCCGTAGGGTTCCTTCCATAGGGACTGGCAGTGTTCCGTAGGGACCTGTAGGGTTGTGTAAGTGCCCGCAGGAGTCTGTAGGAGTCTGTGGGATTCTGTAAGGTTCCGGAGGGTTCTGCAGGGTTCCGTAGAGACCCGTAGAGTTCCGTAGTGGCTGGTAAAGTTCCGTAGGGCCCTGTGGGGTTCTGTATGGACCTGTAGGGTTCCGTAGGGGCCTGCAGGGTTCCGTAAGTGCCCGCAGGTGTCTGTAGGGTTCCGTAGGGGTCTGTAGGGTTCCGTAGGCACCTGCAGTGTTCTGTAGGAGCCCATAGGGTTTTCGTGAGGTTCCGTTGTGTTGCTAAGGGTCTTGTAGAGTGCTGTCGGGTCCTGGAGTATTCTGTAGGGTTCCAGAGGGCCTTGTAGGGTTCCGTCGAAATCTGAAGGGTTCCCTAGGGGCCCGTAGAGTCCCATAGATTTCCGTAGGGGCCTGTAGGGTTGTGTAAGTGCCCGCAGGGGTTGGTAGGAGCTTGTAGGGTGCCATATGTTTCCGGAGGGTTGTGTAGGGTTCCGTAGGGGCCTGTGGTGTTCCCTAGGGGCCTGTAGAGTCTCGTACAGTTCCGTAGGGTCCTGTAGGTTTCCATAAGCGCCCGCAGAGGTCTGAAGGGGCCCGTACTGTTCCGTAAGGATCCATAGGGTTCCGTAGAGCTTCGTAGGTTCCCTAGAGGCCTCTGGAGTATCGCAGGAGCCAGTAGTGTTCTGTAGGGGCCCGTAAGGTTTCTTCCATAGGGGCTGGCAGTGTTCCGTAGGGGCCTCTAGGGTTGAGTAAGTGCCCGCAGGAGTCTGTAGGAATCCGTGGGATTCTGTAAGGTTCTGGAGGGTTCTGCAGGGTTCCGTAGGGGCCCGTAGAGTTCCATAGTGGCTGGTAAAGTTCCCTAGGGCCCTGTACCGTTCCGTAACTGCCTGCAAGGGTCTTTAGGCTTCCGTAGGGGCTGGTAGGGTTCCATAAAGTTGCGTGGGTTCCTGCAGAGTTCTGCAAGTGCCCGCAAGGGCCTGTAGGGGCCCACAGTGTTTCTGTCAGGTTCCGTAGAGTTCCGTAGGGGCCATATTTTTCTGTAGTGGCTGGTAGTATTCTGTAGGGGTCTGTAGGGTTGCGTAGGCGCCTGCAGTGTTCTGTAGGAGCCCATAGGGTTTTCGTGAGGTTCCGTTGTGTTGCTAAGGGTCTTGTAGAGTGCTGTCGGGTCCTGGAGTATTCTGTAGGGTTCCAGAGGGGCTCGTAGGGTTCCATCGAAATCTATAGGGTTCCCTAGGGGCCCATAGAGTCCCGTAGATTTCCGTAGGGACCTGTAGGGTTGTGTAAGTGCCCGCAGGGGTTGGTAGGAGCTTATAGGGTTCCATAAGTTTCCAGAGGGTTGTGTAGGGTTCCGTAGGGGCCTGTGGTGTTCCCTAGGGGCCTGTAGAGTCTCGTACGGTTCCGTAAGGGCCTGTGGTGTTCCCTAGGGGCCTGTAGAGTCTCGTACAGTTCCGTAGGGTCCTGTAGGTTTCCATAAGCGCCCGCAGAGGTCTGAAGGGGCCCGTACTGTTCCGTGAGGATCCATAGGGCTCCGTAGAGCTTCGTAGGTTCCCTAGAGGCCTCTGGAGTACCGCAGGAGCCAGTAGTGTTCTGTAGGGGCCCGTAGGGTTCCTTCCATAGGAGGTGGCAGTGTTCCGTAGGGTCCTCTAGGGTTGAGTAAGTGCCCGCAGGAGTCTGTAGGAATCCGTGGGATTCTGTAAGGTTCCGGAGGGTTCTGCAGGGTTCCGTAGAGACCCGTAGAGTTCCGTAGTGGCTGGTAAAGTTCCGTAGGGCCCTGTGGGGTTCTGTATGGACCTGTAGGGTTCCGTAGGGGCCTGCAGGGTTCCGTAAGTGCCCGCAGGTGTCTGTAGGGTTCCGTAGGGGTCTGTAGGGTTCCGTAGGCACCTGCAGTGTTCTGTAGGAGCCCATAGGGTTTTCGTGAGGTTCCGTTGTGTTGCTAAGGGTCTTGTAGAGTGCTGTTGGGTCCTGGAGTATTCTGTAGGGTTCCAGAGGGCCTTGTAGGGTTCCGTCGAAATCTGAAGGGTTCCCTAGGGGCCCGTAGAGTCCCGTAGATTTCCGTAGTGGCCTGTAGGGTTGTGTAAGTGCCCGCAGGGGTTGGTAGGAGCTTGTAGGGTGCCATATGTTTCCGGAGGGTTGTGTAGGGTTCCGTAGGGGCCTGTGGTGTTCCCTAGGGGCCTGTAGAGTCTCGTACAGTTCCGTAGGGTCCTGTAGGTTTCCATAAGCGCCCGCAGAGGTCTGAAGGGGCCCGTACTGTTCCGTGAGGATCCATAGGGCTCCGTAGAGCTTCGTAGGTTCCCTAGAGGCCTCTGGAGTACCGCAGGAGCCAGTAGTGTTCTGTAGGGGCCCGTAGGGTTCCTTCCATAGGGACTGGCAGTGTTCCGTAGGGACCTGTAGGGTTGTGTAAGTGCCCGCAGGAGTCTGTAGGAGTCTGTGGGATTCTGTAAGGTTCCGGAGGGTTCTGCAGGGTTCCGTAGAGACCCGTAGAGTTCCGTAGTGGCTGGTAAAGTTCCGTAGGGCCCTGTGGGGTTCTGTATGGACCTGTAGGGTTCCGTAGGGGCCTGCAGGGTTCCGTAAGTGCCCGCAGGTGTCTGTAGGGTTCCGTAGGGGTCTGTAGGGTTCCGTAGGCACCTGCAGTGTTCTGTAGGAGCCCATAGGGTTTTCGTGAGGTTCCGTTGTGTTGCTAAGGGTCTTGTAGAGTGCTGTCGGGTCCTGGAGTATTCTGTAGGGTTCCAGAGGGCCTTGTAGGGTTCCGTCGAAATCTGAAGGGTTCCCTAGGGGCCCGTAGAGTCCCATAGATTTCCGTAGGGGCCTGTAGGGTTGTGTAAGTGCCCGCAGGGGTTGGTAGGAGCTTGTAGGGTGCCATATGTTTCCGGAGGGTTGTGTAGGGTTCCGTAGGGGCCTGTGGTGTTCCCTAGGGGCCTGTAGAGTCTCGTACAGTTCCGTAGGGTCCTGTAGGTTTCCATAAGCGCCCGCAGAGGTCTGAAGGGGCCCGTACTGTTCCTTAAGGATCCATAGGGTTCCGTAGAGCTTCGTAGGTTCCCTAGAGGCCTCTGGAGTATCGCAGGAGCCAGTAGTGTTCTGTAGGGGCCCGTAAGGTTTCTTCCATAGGGGCTGGCAGTGTTCCGTAGGGGCCTCTAGGGTTGAGTAAGTGCCCGCAGGAGTCTGTAGGAATCCGTGGGATTCTGTAAGGTTCTGGAGGGTTCTGCAGGGTTCCGTAGGGGCCCGTAGAGTTCTGTAGTGGCTGGTAAAGTTCCCTAGGGCCCTGTACCGTTCCGTAACTGCCTGCAAGGGTCTTTAGGCTTCCGTAGGGGCTGGTAGGGTTCCATAAAGTTGCGTGGGTTCCTGCAGAGTTCTGCAAGTGCCCGCAAGGGCCTGTAGGGGCCCACAGTGTTTCTGTCAGGTTCCGTAGAGTTCCGTAGGGGCCATATTTTTCTGTAGTGGCTGGTAGTATTCTGTAGGGGTCTGTAGGGTTGCGTAGGCGCCTGCAGTGTTCTGTAGGAGCCCATAGGGTTTTCGTGAGGTTCCGTTGTGTTGCTAAGGGTCTTGTAGAGTGCTGTCGGGTCCTGGAGTATTCTGTAGGGTTCCAGAGGGGCTCGTAGGGTTCCATCGAAATCTATAGGGTTCCCTAGGGGCCCATAGAGTCCCGTAGATTTCCGTAGGGACCTGTAGGGTTGTGTAAGTGCCCGCAGGGGTTGGTAGGAGCTTATAGGGTTCCATAAGTTTCCAGAGGGTTGTGTAGGGTTCCGTAGGGGCCTGTGGTGTTCCCTAGGGGCCTGTAGAGTCTCGTACGGTTCCGTAAGGGCCTGTGGTGTTCCCTAGGGGCCTGTAGAGTCTCGTACAGTTCCGTAGGGTCCTGTAGGTTTCCATAAGCGCCCGCAGAGGTCTGAAGGGGCCCGTACTGTTCCGTGAGGATCCATAGGGCTCCGTAGAGCTTCGTAGGTTCCCTAGAGGCCTCTGGAGTACCGCAGGAGCCAGTAGTGTTCTGTAGGGGCCCGTAGGGTTCCTTCCATAGGAGGTGGCAGTGTTCCGTAGGGTCCTCTAGGGTTGAGTAAGTGCCCGCAGGAGTCTGTAGGAATCCGTGGGATTCTGTAAGGTTCCGGAGGGTTCTGCAGGGTTCCGTAGAGACCCGTAGAGTTCCGTAGTGGCTGGTAAAGTTCCGTAGGGCCCTGTGGGGTTCTGTATGGACCTGTAGGGTTCCGTAGGGGCCTGCAGGGTTCCGTAAGTGCCCGCAGGTGTCTGTAGGGTTCCGTAGGGGTCTGTAGGGTTCCGTAGGCACCTGCAGTGTTCTGTAGGAGCCCATAGGGTTTTCGTGAGGTTCCGTTGTGTTGCTAAGGGTCTTGTAGAGTGCTGTTGGGTCCTGGAGTATTCTGTAGGGTTCCAGAGGGCCTTGTAGGGTTCCGTCGAAATCTGAAGGGTTCCCTAGGGGCCCGTAGAGTCCCGTAGATTTCCGTAGTGGCCTGTAGGGTTGTGTAAGTGCCCGCAGGGGTTGGTAGGAGCTTGTAGGGTGCCATATGTTTCCGGAGGGTTGTGTAGGGTTCCGTAGGGGCCTGTGGTGTTCCCTAGGGGCCTGTAGAGTCTCGTACAGTTCCGTAGGGTCCTGTAGGTTTCCATAAGCGCCCGCAGAGGTCTGAAGGGGCCCGTACTGTTCCGTGAGGATCCATAGGGCTCCGTAGAGCTTCGTAGGTTCCCTAGAGGCCTCTGGAGTACCGCAGGAGCCAGTAGTGTTCTGTAGGGGCCCGTAGGGTTCCTTCCATAGGGACTGGCAGTGTTCCGTAGGGACCTGTAGGGTTGTGTAAGTGCCCGCAGGAGTCTGTAGGAGTCTGTGGGATTCTGTAAGGTTCCGGAGGGTTCTGCAGGGTTCCGTAGAGACCCGTAGAGTTCCGTAGTGGCTGGTAAAGTTCCGTAGGGCCCTGTGGGGTTCTGTATGGACCTGTAGGGTTCCGTAGGGGCCTGCAGGGTTTTGTAAGTGCCCGCAGGTGTCTGTAGGGTTCCGTAGGGGTCTGTAGGGTTCCGTAGGCACCTGCAGTGTTCTGTAGGAGCCCATAGGGTTTTCGTGAGGTTCCGTTGTGTTGCTAAGGGTCTTGTAGAGTGCTGTCGGGTCCTGGAGTATTCTGTAGGGTTCCAGAGGGCCTTGTAGGGTTCCGTCGAAATCTGAAGGGATCCCTAGGGGCCCGTAGAGTCCCATAGATTTCCGTAGGGGCCTGTAGGGTTGTGTAAGTGCCCGCAGGGGTTGGTAGGAGCTTGTAGGGTGCCATATGTTTCCGGAGGGTTGTGTAGGGTTCCGTAGGGGCCTGTGGTGTTCCCTAGGGGCCTGTAGAGTCTCGTACAGTTCCGTAGGGTCCTGTAGGTTTCCATAAGCGCCCGCAGAGGTCTGAAGGGGCCCGTATTGTTCCGTAAGGATCCATAGGGTTCCGTAGAGCTTCGTAGGTTCCCTAGAGGCCTCTGGAGTATCGCAGGAGCCAGTAGTGTTCTGTAGGGGCCCGTAGGGTTCCTTCCATAGGAGGTGGCAGTGTTCCGTAGGGTCCTCTAGGGTTGAGTAAGTGCCCGCAGGAGTCTGTAGGAATCCGTGGGATTCTGTAAGGTTCTGGAGGGTTCTGCAGGGTTCCGTAGGGGCCCGTAGAGTTCCATAGTGGCTGGTAAAGTTCCCTAGGGCCCTGTACCATTCCGTAACTGCCTGCAAGGGTCTTTAGGCTTCCGTAGGGGCTGGTAGGGTTCCATAAAGTTGCGTGGGTTCCTGCAGAGTTCTGCAAGTGCCCGCAAGGGCCTGTAGGGGCCCACAGTGTTTCTGTCAGGTTCCGTAGAGTTCCGTAGGGGCCATATTTTTCTGTAGTGGCTGGTAGTATTCTGTAGGGGTCTGTAGGGTTGCGTAGGCGCCTGCAGTGTTCTGTAGGAGCCCATAGGGTTTTCGTGAGGTTCCGTTGTGTTGCTAAGGGTCTTGTAGAGTGCTGTCGGGTCCTGGAGTATTCTGTAGGGTTCCAGAGGGGCTCGTAGGGTTCCATCGAAATCTATAGGGTTCCCTAGGGGCCCATAGAGTCCCGTAGATTTCCGTAGGGACCTGTAGGGTTGTGTAAGTGCCCGCAGGGGTTGGTAGGAGCTTATAGGGTTCCATAAGTTTCCAGAGGGTTGTGTAGGGTTCCGTAGGGGCCTGTGGTGTTCCCTAGGGGCCTGTAGAGTCTCGTACGGTTCCGTAAGGGCCTGTGGTGTTCCCTAGGGGCCTGTAGAGTCTCGTACAGTTCCGTAGGGTCCTGTAGGTTTCCATAAGCGCCCGCAGAGTTCTGAAGGGGCCCGTACTGTTCCGTGAGGATCCATAGGGCTCCGTAGAGCTTCGTAGGTTCCCTAGAGGCCTCTGGAGTACCGCAGGAGCCAGTAGTGTTCTGTAGGGGCCCGTAGGGTTCCTTCCATAGGGACTGGCAGTGTTCCATAGGGTCCTCTAGGGTTGAGTAAGTGCCCGCAGGAGTCTGTAGGAATCCGTGGGATTCTGTAAGGTTCCGGAGGGTTCTGCAGGGTTCCGTAGAGACCCGTAGAGTTCCGTAGTGGCTGGTAAAGTTCCGTAGGGCCCTGTGGGGTTCTGTATGGACCTGTAGGGTTCCGTAGGGGCCTGCAGGGTTCCGTAAGTGCCCGCAGGTGTCTGTAGGGTTCCGTAGGGGTCTGTAGGGTTCCGTAGGCACCTGCAGTGTTCTGTAGGAGCCCATAGGGTTTTCGTGAGGTTCCGTTGTGTTGCTAAGGGTCTTGTAGAGTGCTGTCGGGTCCTGGAGTATTCTGTAGGGTTCCAGAGGGCCTTGTAGGGTTCCGTCGAAATCTGAAGGGTTCCCTAGGGGCCCGTAGAGTCCCGTAGATTTCCGTAGGGGCCTGTAGGGTTGTGTAAGTGCCCGCAGGGGTTGGTAGGAGCTTGTAGGGTGCCATATGTTTCCGGAGGGTTGTGTAGGGTTCCGTAGGGGCCTGTGGTGTTCCCTAGGGGCCTGTAGAGTCTCGTACAGTTCCGTAGGGTCCTGTAGGTTTCCATAAGCGCCCGCAGAGGTCTGAAGGGGCTCGTACTGTTCCGTGAGGATCCATAGGGCTCCGTAGAGCTTCGTAGGTTCCCTAGAGGCCTCTGGAGTATCGCAGGAGCCAGTAGTGTTCTGTAGGGGCCCGTAGGGTTCCTTCCATAGGAGGTGGCAGTGTTCCGTAGGGTCCTCTAGGGTTGAGTAAGTGCCTGCAGGAGTCTGTAGGAATCCGTGGGATTCTGTAAGGTTCTGGAGGGTTCTGCAGGGTTCCGTAGGGGCCCGTAGAGTTCCATAGTGGCTGGTAAAGTTCCCTAGGGCCCTGTACCGTTCCGTAACTGCCTGCAAGGGTCTTTAGGCTTCCGTAGGGGCTGGTAGGGTTCCATAAAGTTGCGTGGGTTCCTGCAGAGTTCTGCAAGTGCCCGCAAGGGCCTGTAGGGGCCCACAGTGTTTCTGTCAGGTTCCGTAGAGTTCCGTAGGGGCCATATTTTTCTGTAGTGGCTGGTAGTATTCTGTAGGGGTCTGTAGGGTTGCGTAGGCGCCTGCAGTGTTCTGTAGGAGCCCATAGGGTTTTCGTGAGGTTCCGTTGTGTTGCTAAGGGTCTTGTAGAGTGCTGTCGGGTCCTGTAGTATTCTGTAGGGTTCCAGAGGGGCTCGTAGGGTTCCATCGAAATCTATAGGGTTCCCTAGGGGCCCATAGAGTCCCGTAGATTTCCGTAGGGACCTGTAGGGTTGTGTAAGTGCCCGCAGGGGTTGGTAGGAGCTTATAGGGTTCCATAAGTTTCCAGAGGGTTGTGTAGGGTTCCGTAGGGGCCTGTGGTGTTCCCTAGGGGCCTGTAGAGTCTCGTACGGTTCCGTAAGGGCCTGTGGTGTTCCCTAGGGGCCTGTAGAGTCTCATACAGTTCCGTAGGGTCCTGTAGGTTTCCATAAGCGCCCGCAGAGGTCTGAAGGGGCCCGTACTGTTCCGTGAGGATCCATAGGGCTCCGTAGAGCTTCGTAGGTTCCCTAGAGGCCTCTGGAGTACCGCAGGAGCCAGTAGTGTTCTGTAGGGGCCCGTAGGGTTCCTTCCATAGGGACTGGCAGTGTTCCGTAGGGTCCTCTAGGGTTGAGTAAGTGCCCGCAGGAGTCTGTAGGAATCCGTGGGATTCTGTAAGGTTCCGGAGGGTTCTGCAGGGTTCCGTAGAGACCCGTAGAGTTCCGTAGTGGCTGGTAAAGTTCCGTAGGGCCCTGTGGGGTTCTGTATGGACCTGTAGGGTTCCGTAGGGGCCTGCAGGGTTCCGTAAGTGCCCGCAGGTGTCTGTAGGGTTCCGTAGGGGTCTGTAGGGTTCCGTAGGCACCTGCAGTGTTCTGTAGGAGCCCATAGGGTTTTCGTGAGGTTCCGTTGTGTTGCTAAGGGTCTTGTAGAGTGCTGTCGGGTCCTGGAGTATTCTGTAGGGTTCCAGAGGGCCTTGTAGGGTTCCGTCGAAATCTGAAGGGTTCCCTAGGGGCCCGTAGAGTCCCGTAGATTTCCGTAGGGGCCTGTAGGGTTGTGTAAGTGCCCGCAGGGGTTGGTAGGAGCTTGTAGGGTGCCATATGTTTCCGGAGGGTTGTGTAGGGTTCCGTAGGGGCCTGTGGTGTTCCCTAGGGGCCTGTAGAGTCTCGTACAGTTCCGTAGGGTCCTGTAGGTTTCCATAAGCGCCCGCAGAGGTCTGAAGGGGCTCGTACTGTTCCGTGAGGATCCATAGGGCTCCGTAGAGCTTCGTAGGTTCCCTAGAGGCCTCTGGAGTACCGCAGGAGCCAGTAGTGTTCTGTAGGGGCCCGTAGGGTTCCTTCCATAGGGACTGGCAGTGTTCCGTAGGGGCCTGTAGGGTTGTGTAAGTGCCCGCAGAAGTCTGTAGGAGTCTGTGGGATTCTGTAAGGTTCCGGAGGGTTCTGCAGGGTTCCGTAGAGACCCGTAGAGTTCCGTAGTGGCTGGTAAAGTTCCGTAGGGCCCTGTGGGGTTCTGTATGGACCTGTAGGGTTCCGTAGGGGCCTGCAGGGTTCCGTAAGTGCCCGCAGGTGTCTGTAGGGTTCCGTAGGGGTCTGTAGGGTTCCGTAGGCACCTGCAGTGTTCTGTAGGAGCCCATAGGGTTTTCGTGAGGTTCCGTTGTGTTGCTAAGGGTCTTGTAGAGTGCTGTCGGGTCCTGGAGTATTCTGTAGGGTTCCAGAGGGCCTTGTAGGGTTCCGTCGAAATCTGAAGGGTTCCCTAGGGGCCCGTAGAGTCCCGTAGATTTCCGTAGGGGCCTGTAGGGTTGTGTAAGTGCCCGCAGGGGTTGGTAGGAGCTTGTAGGGTGCCATATGTTTCCGGAGGGTTGTGTAGGGTTCTGTAGGGGCCTGTGGTGTTCCCTAGGGGCCTGTAGAGTCTCGTACAGTTCCGTAGGGTCCTGTAGGTTTCCATAAGCGCCCGCAGAGGTCTGAAGGGGCTCGTACTGTTCCGTGAGGATCCATAGGGCTCCGTAGAGCTTCGTAGGTTCCCTAGAGGCCTCTGGAGTACCGCAGGAGCCAGTAGTGTTCTGTAGGGGCCCGTAGGGTTCCTTCCATAGGGACTGGCAGTGTTCCGTAGGGACCTGTAGGGTTGTGTAAGTGCCCGCAGGAGTCTGTAGGAGTCTGTGGGATTCTGTAAGGTTCCGGAGGGTTCTGCAGGGTTCCGTAGAGACCCGTAGAGTTCCGTAGTGGCTGGTAAAGTTCCGTAGGGCCCTGTGGGGTTCTGTATGGACCTGTAGGGTTCCGTAGGGGCCTGCAGGGTTCCGTAAGTGCCCGCAGGTGTCTGTAGGGTTCCGTAGGGGTCTGTAGGGTTCCGTAGGCACCTGCAGTGTTCTGTAGGAGCCCATAGGGTTTTCGTGAGGTTCCGTTGTGTTGCTAAGGGTCTTGTAGAGTGCTGTCGGGTCCTGGAGTATTCTGTAGGGTTCCAGAGGGCCTTGTAGGGTTCCGTCGAAATCTGAAGGGTTCCCTAGGGGCCCGTAGAGTCCCATAGATTTCCGTAGGGGCCTGTAGGGTTGTGTAAGTGCCCGCAGGGGTTGGTAGGAGCTTGTAGGGTGCCATATGTTTCCGGAGGGTTGTGTAGGGTTCCGTAGGGGCCTGTGGTGTTCCCTAGGGGCCTGTAGAGTCTCGTACAGTTCCGTAGGGTCCTGTAGGTTTCCATAAGCGCCCGCAGAGGTCTGAAGGGGCCCGTACTGTTCCTTAAGGATCCATAGGGTTCCGTAGAGCTTCGTAGGTTCCCTAGAGGCCTCTGGAGTATCGCAGGAGCCAGTAGTGTTCTGTAGGGGCCCGTAAGGTTTCTTCCATAGGGGCTGGCAGTGTTCCGTAGGGGCCTCTAGGGTTGAGTAAGTGCCCGCAGGAGTCTGTAGGAATCCGTGGGATTCTGTAAGGTTCTGGAAGGTTCTGCAGGGTTCCGTAGGGGCCCGTAGAGTTCCGTAGTGGCTGGTAAAGTTCCGTAGGGCCCTGTACCGTTCCGTAACTGCCTGCAAGGGTCTTTAGGCTTCCGTAGGGGCTGGTAGGGTTCCATAAAGTTGCGTGGGTTCCTGCAGAGTTCTGCAAGTGCCCGCAAGGGCCTGTAGGGGCCCACAGTGTTTCTGTCAGGTTCCGTAGAGTTCCGTAGGGGCCATAGGTTTCCGTAGTGGCTGGTAGTATTCCGTAGGGGTCTGTAGGGTTCCGTAGGCACCTGCAGTGTTCTGTAGGAGCCCATAGGGTTTTAGTGAGGTTCCGTTGTGTTGCTAAGGGTCTTGTAGAGTGCTGTCGGGTCCTGGAGTATTCTGTAGGGTTCCAGAGGGGCTTGTAGGGTTCCGTCAAAATCTGTAGGGTTCCCTAGGGGCCCGTAGAGTCCCATAGATTTCCGTAGGGACCTGTAGGGTTGTGTAAGTGCCCGCAGGGGTTGGTAGGAGCTTGTAGGGTGCCATATGTTTCCGGAGGGTTGTGTAGGGTTCCGTAAGGGCCTGTGGTGTTCCCTAGGGGCCTGTAGAGTCTCGTACGGTTCCGTGGGGGCCTGTGGTGTTCCCTAGGGGCCTGTAGAGTCTCGTACAGTTCCGTAGGGGCCTGTGGTGTTCCCTAGGGGCCTGTAGAGTCTCGTACAGTTCCGTAGGGTCCTGTAGGTTTCCATAAGTGGCCGCAGAGGTCTGAAGGGGCCTGTACTGTTCTGTAAGGATCCACAGGGCTCCGTAGAGCTTCGTAGGTTCCCTAGAGTCCTGTAGAGTACCGCAGGAGCCAGTAGTGTTCTGTAGGGGCCCGTAGGGTTCCTTCCGTAGGGGCTGGCAGTGTTCCGTAGGGGCCTCTAGGGTTGTGTAAGTGCCCGCAGGAGTCTGTGGGATTCTGTAAGGTTCCGGAGGGTTCTGCAGGGTTCCGTAGAGACCCGTAGAGTTCCGTAGTGGCTGGTAAAGTTCCGTAGGGCCCTGTGGGGTTCTGTATGGACCTGTAGGGTTCCGTAGGGGCCTGCAGGGTTCTGTAAGTGCCCGCAGGTGTCTGTAGGGTTCCGTAGGGGTCTGTAGGGTTCCGTAGGCGCCTGCAGTGTTCTGTAGGAGCCCATAGGGTTTTAGTGAGGTTCCGTTGTGTTGCTAAGAGTCTTGTAGAGTGCTGTCGGGTTCTGGAGTATTCTGTAGGGTTCCAGAGGGGCTCGTAGGGTTCCGTCAAAATCTGTAGGCTTCCCTAGGGGCGCGTAGAAACCCGTAGATTTCCGTAGGGGCCTGTAGGGTTGTGTAAGTGCCCGCAGGGGTTGGTAGGAGCTTGTAGGGTGCCATATGTTTCCGGAGGGTTGTGTAGGGTTCCGTAGGGGCCTGTGGTGTTCCCTAGGGGCCTGTAGAGTCTCATACAGTTCCGTAGGGTCCTGTAGGTTTCCATAAGCGCCCGCAGAGGTCTGAAGGGGCCCGTACTGTTCCGTAAGGATCCACAGGGCTCCGTAGAGCTTCATAGGTTCCCTAGAGGCCTGTAGAGTACCGCAGGAGCCAGTAGTGTTCTGTAGGGGTCTGTAAGGTTCCTTCCATAGCGGCTGGCAGTGTTCCGTAGGGGCCTCTAGGGTTGAGTAAGTGCCCGCAGGAGTCTGTAGGAATCCGTGGGATTCTGTAAGGTTCTGGAAGGTTCTGCAGGGTTCCGTAGGGGCCCGTAGAGTTCCGTAGTGGCTGGTAAAGTTCCGTAGGGCCCTGTGGGGTTCTGTATGGACCTGTAGGGTTCCGTAGGGGCCTGCAGGGTTCTGTAAGTGCCCTCAGGTGTCTGTAGGGTTCCGTAGGGGTCTGTAGGGTTCCGTAGGCGCCTGCAGTGTTCTGTAGGAGCCCATAGGGTTTTCGTGAGGTTCCGTTGTGTTGCTAAGGGTCTTGTAGAGTGCTGTCGGGTCCTGGAGTATTCTGTAGGGTTCCAGAGGGCCTTGTAGGGTTCCGTCGAAATCTGAAGGGTTCCCTAGGGGCCCGTAGAGTCCCGTAGATTTCCGTAGTGGCCTGTAGGGTTGTGTAAGTGCCCGCAGGGGTTGGTAGGAGCTTGTAGGGTGCCATATGTTTCCGGAGGGTTGTGTAGGGTTCCGTAGGGGCCTGTGGTGTTCCCTAGGGGCCTGTAGAGTCTCGTACAGTTCCGTAGGGTCCTGTAGGTTTCCATAAGCGCCCGCAGAGGTCTGAAGGGGCCCGTACTGTTCCGTAAGGATCCATAGGGTTCCGTAGAGCTTCGTAGGTTCCCTAGAGGCCTCTGGAGTACCGCAGGAGCCAGTAGTGTTCTGTAGGGGCCCGTAGGGTTCCTTCCATAGGAGGTGGCAGTGTTCCGTAGGGTCCTCTAGGGTTGAGTAAGTGCCCGCAGGAGTCTGTAGGAATCCGTGGGATTCTGTAAGGTTCTGGAGGGTTCTGCAGGGTTCCGTAGGGGCCCGTAGAGTTCCATAGTGGCTGGTAAAGTTCCCTAGGGCCCTGTACCGTTCCGTAACTGCCTGCAAGGGTCTTTAGGCTTCCGTAGGGGCTGGTAGGGTTCCATAAAGTTCCGTGGGTTCCTGCAGAGTTCTGCAAGTGCCCGCAAGGGCCTGTAGGGGCCCACAGTGTTTCTGTCAGGTTCCGTAGTGTTCCATAGGGGCCATATTTTTCTGTAGTGGCTGGTAGTATTCTGTAGGGGTCTGTAGGGTTCCGTAGGCACCTGCAGTGTTCTGTAGGAGCCCATAGGGTTTTAGTGAGGTTCCGTTGTGTTGCTAAGGGTCTTGTAGAGTGCTGTCGGGTCCTGGAGTATTCTGTAGGGTTCCAGAGGGGCTCGTAGGGTTCGTCAAAATCTATAGGGTTCCCTAGGGGCCCATAGAGTCCCATAGATTTCTGTAGGGACCTGTAGGGTTGTGTAAGTGCCCGCAGGGGTTGGTAGGAGCTTATAGGGTTCCATAAGTTTCCAGAGGGTTGTGTAGGGTTCCGTAGGGGCCTGTGGTGTTCCCTAGGGGCCTGTAGAGTCTCGTACGGTTCCGTAAGGGCCTGTGGTGTTCCCTAGGGGCCTGTAGAGTCTCGTACAGTTCCGTAGGGTCCTGTAGGTTTCCATAAGCGCCTGCAGAGGTCTGAAGGGGCCCGTACTGTTCCGTGAGGATCCATAGGGCTCCGTAGAGCTTCGTAGGTTCCCTAGAGGCCTCTGGAGTACCGCAGGAGCCAGTAGTGTTCTGTAGGGGCCCGTAGGGTTCCTTCCATAGGGACTAGCAGTGTTCCGTAGGGACCTGTAGGGTTGTGTAAGTGCCCGCAGAAGTCTGTAGGAGTCTGTGGGATTCTGTAAGGTTCCGGAGGGTTCTGCAGGGTTCCGTAGAGACCCGTAGAGTTCCGTAGTGGCTGGTAAAGTTCCGTAGGGCCCTGTGGGGTTCTGTATGGACCTGTAGGGTTCCGTAGGGGCCTGCAGGGTTCCGTAAGTGCCCGCAGGTGTCTGTAGGGTTCCGTAGGGGTCTGTAGGGTTCCGTAGGCACCTGCAGTGTTCTGTAGGAGCCCATAGGGTTTTCGTGAGGTTCCGTTGTGTTGCTAAGGGTCTTGTAGAGTGCTGTCGGGTCCTGGAGTATTCTGTAGGGTTCCAGAGGGCCTTGTAGGGTTCCGTCGAAATCTGAAGGGTTCCCTAGGGGCCCGTAGAGTCCCGTAGATTTCCGTAGGGGCCTGTAGGGTTGTGTAAGTGCCCGCAGGGGTTGGTAGGAGCTTGTAGGGTGCCATATGTTTCCGGAGGGTTGTGTAGGGTTCCGTAGGGGCCTGTGGTGTTCCCTAGGGGCCTGTAGAGTCTCGTACAGTTCCGTAGGGTCCTGTAGGTTTCCATAAGCGCCCGCAGAGGTCTGAAGGGGCCCGTACTGTTCCGTGAGGATCCATAGGGCTCCGTAGAGCTTCATAGGTTCCCTAGAGGCCTCTGGAGTACCGCAGGAGCCAGTAGTGTTCTGTAGGGGCCCGTAGGGTTCCTTCCATAGGGACTGGCAGTGTTCCGTAGGGACCTGTAGGGTTGAGTAAGTGCCCGCAGGAGTCTGTAGGAGTCTGTGGGATTCTGTAAGGTTCCGGAGGGTTCTGCAGGGTTCCGTAGAGACCCGTAGAGTTCCGTAGTGGCTGGTAAAGTTCCGTAGGGCCCTGTGGGGTTCTGTATGGACCTGTAGGGTTCCGTAGGGGCCTGCAGGGTTTTGTAAGTGCCCGCAGGTGTCTGTAGGGTTCCGTAGGGGTCTGTAGGGTTCCGTAGGCACCTGCAGTGTTCTGTAGGAGCCCATAGGGTTTTCGTGAGGTTCCGTTGTGTTGCTAAGGGTCTTGTAGAGTGCTGTCGGGTCCTGGAGTATTCTGTAGGGTTCCAGAGGGCCTTGTAGGGTTCCGTCGAAATCTGAAGGGATCCCTAGGGGCCCGTAGAGTCCCATAGATTTCCGTAGGGGCCTGTAGGGTTGTGTAAGTGCCCGCAGGGGTTGGTAGGAGCTTGTAGGGTGCCATATGTTTCCGGAGGGTTGTGTAGGGTTCCGTAGGGGCCTGTGGTGTTCCCTAGGGGCCTGTAGAGTCTCGTACAGTTCCGTAGGGTCCTGTAGGTTTCCATAAGCGCCCGCAGAGGTCTGAAGGGGCCCGTATTGTTCCGTAAGGATCCATAGGGTTCCGTAGAGCTTCGTAGGTTCCCTAGAGGCCTCTGGAGTATCGCAGGAGCCAGTAGTGTTCTGTAGGGGCCCGTAGGGTTCCTTCCATAGGAGGTGGCAGTGTTCCGTAGGGTCCTCTAGGGTTGAGTAAGTGCCCGCAGGAGTCTGTAGGAATCCGTGGGATTCTGTAAGGTTCTGGAGGGTTCTGCAGGGTTCCGTAGGGGCCCGTAGAGTTCCATAGTGGCTGGTAAAGTTCCCTAGGGCCCTGTACCGTTCCGTAACTGCCTGCAAGGGTCTTTAGGCTTCCGTAGGGGCTGGTAGGGTTCCATAAAGTTGCGTGGGTTCCTGCAGAGTTCTGCAAGTGCCCGCAAGGGCCTGTAGGGGCCCACAGTGTTTCTGTCAGGTTCCGTAGAGTTCCGTAGGGGCCATATTTTTCTGTAGTGGCTGGTAGTATTCTGTAGGGGTCTGTAGGGTTGCGTAGGCGCCTGCAGTGTTCTGTAGGAGCCCATAGGGTTTTCGTGAGGTTCCGTTGTGTTGCTAAGGGTCTTGTAGAGTGCTGTCGGGTCCTGGAGTATTCTGTAGGGTTCCAGAGGGGCTCGTAGGGTTCCATCGAAATCTATAGGGTTCCCTAGGGGCCCATAGAGTCCCGTAGATTTCCGTAGGGACCTGTAGGGTTGTGTAAGTGCCCGCAGGGGTTGGTAGGAGCTTATAGGGTTCCATAAGTTTCCAGAGGGTTGTGTAGGGTTCCGTAGGGGCCTGTGGTGTTCCCTAGGGGCCTGTAGAGTCTCGTACGGTTCCGTAAGGGCCTGTGGTGTTCCCTAGGGGCCTGTAGAGTCTCGTACAGTTCCGTAGGGTCCTGTAGGTTTCCATAAGCGCCCGCAGAGGTCTGAAGGGGCCCGTACTGTTCCGTGAGGATCCATAGGGCTCCGTAGAGCTTCGTAGGTTCCCTAGAGGCCTCTGGAGTACCGCAGGAGCCAGTAGTGTTCTGTAGGGGCCCGTAGGGTTCCTTCCATAGGAGGTGGCAGTGTTCCGTAGAGGCCTCTAGGGTTGAGTAAGTGCCCGCAGGAGTCTGTAGGAATCCGTGGGATTCTGTAAGGTTCCGGAGGGTTCTGCAGGGTTCCGTAGAGACCCGTAGAGTTCCGTAGTGGCTGGTAAAGTTCCGTAGGGCCCTGTGGGGTTCTGTATGGACCTGTAGGGTTCCGTAGGGGCCTGCAGGGTTCCGTAAGTGCCCGCAGGTGTCTGTAGGGTTCCGTAGGGGTCTGTAGGGTTCCGTAGGCACCTGCAGTGTTCTGTAGGAGCCCATAGGGTTTTCGTGAGGTTCCGTTGTGTTGCTAAGGGTCTTGTAGAGTGCTGTTGGGTCCTGGAGTATTCTGTAGGGTTCCAGAGGGCCTTGTAGGGTTCCGTCGAAATCTGAAGGGTTCCCTAGGGGCCCGTAGAGTCCCGTAGATTTCCGTAGGGGCCTGTAGGGTTGTGTAAGTGCCCGCAGGGGTTGGTAGGAGCTTGTAGGGTGCCATATGTTTCCGGAGGGTTGTGTAGGGTTCCGTAGGGGCCTGTGGTGTTCCCTAGGGGCCTGTAGAGTCTCATACAGTTCCGTAGGGTCCTGTAGGTTTCCATAAGGGCCCGCAGAGGTCTGAAGGGGCCCGTACTGTTCCGTGAGGATCCATAGGGCTCCGTAGAGCTTCGTAGGTTCCCTAGAGGCCTGTAGAGTACCGCAGGAGCCAGTAGTGTTCTGTAGGGGCCCGTAGGGTTCCTTCCATAGGGGCTGGCAGTGTTCCGTAGGGGCCTCTAGGGTTGAGTAAGTGCCCGCAGACGTCTGTAGGAATCCGTGGGATTCTGTAAGGTTCTGGAGGGTTCTGCAGGGTTCCGTAGGGGCCCGTAGAGTTCTGTAGTGGCTGGTAAAGTTCCGTAGGGTCCTGTGGGGTTCTGTATGGACCTGTAGGGTTCCGTAGGGGCCTGCAGGGTTCTGTAAGTGCCCGCAGGTGTCTGTAGGGTTCCGTAGGGGTCTGTAGGGTTCCGTAGGCACCTGCAGTGTTCTGTAGGAGCCCATAGGGTTTTAGTGAGGTTCCGTTGTGTTGCTAAGGGTCTTGTAGAGTGCTGTCGGGTCCTGGAGTATTCTGTAAAGTTCCAGAGGGGCTCGTAGGGTTCCGTCAAAATCTGTAGGCTTCCCTAGGGGCCCGTAGAGTCCCGTAGATTTCTGTAGGGGCCTGTAGGGTTGAGTAAGTGCCCGCAGGGGTTGGTAGGAGCTTGTAGGGTTCCATAAGTTTCCAGAGGGTTGTGTAGGGTTCCGTAGGGGCCTGTGGTGTTCCCTAGGGGCCTGTAGAGTCTCGTACGGTTCCGTAGGGGCCTGTGGTGTTCCCTAGGGGCCTGTAGAGTCTCGTACAGTTCCGTAGGGGCCTGTGGTGTTCCCTAGGGGCCTGTAGAGTCTCGTACAGTTCCGTAGGGTCCTGTAGGTTTCCATAAGTGGCCGCAGAGGTCTGAAGGGGCCTGTACTGTTCTGTAAGGATCCACAGGGCTCCGTAGAGCTTCGTAGGTTCCCTAGAGTCCTGTAGAGTACCGCAGGAGCCAGTAGTGTTCTGTAGGGGCCCGTAGGGTTCCTTCCGTAGGGGCTGGCAGTGTTCCGTAGGGGCCTCTAGGGTTGTGTAAGTGCCCGCAGGAGTCTGTGGGATTCTGTAAGGTTCCGGAGGGTTCTGCAGGGTTCCGTAGAGACCCGTAGAGTTCCGTAGTGGCTGGTAAAGTTCCGTAGGGCCCTGTGGGGTTCTGTATGGACCTGTAGGGTTCCGTAGGGGCCTGCAGGGTTCTGTAAGTGCCCGCAGGTGTCTGTAGGGTTCCGTAGGGGTCTGTAGGGTTCCGTAGGCGCCTGCAGTGTTCTGTAGGAGCCCATAGGGTTTTAGTGAGGTTCCGTTGTGTTGCTAAGAGTCTTGTAGAGTGCTGTCGGGTTCTGGAGTATTCTGTAGGGTTCCAGAGGGGCTCGTAGGGTTCCGTCAAAATCTGTAGGCTTCCCTAGGGGCGCGTAGAAACCCGTAGATTTCCGTAGGGGCCTGTAGGGTTGTGTAAGTGCCCGCAGGGGTTGGTAGGAGCTTGTAGGGTGCCATATGTTTCCGGAGGGTTGTGTAGGGTTCCGTAGGGGCCTGTGGTGTTCCCTAGGGGCCTGTAGAGTCTCATACAGTTCCGTAGGGTCCTGTAGGTTTCCATAAGCGCCCGCAGAGGTCTGAAGGGGCCCGTACTGTTCTGTAAGGATCCACAGGGCTCCGTAGAGCTTCATAGGTTCCCTAGAGGCCTGTAGAGTACCGCAGGAGCCAGTAGTGTTCTGTAGGGGTCTGTAAGGTTCCTTCCATAGCGGCTGGCAGTGTTCCGTAGGGGCCTCTAGGGTTGAGTAAGTGCCCGCAGGAGTCTGTAGGAATCCGTGGGATTCTGTAAGGTTCTGGAAGGTTCTGCAGGGTTCCGTAGGGGCCCGTAGAGTTCCGTAGTGGCTGGTAAAGTTCCGTAGGGCCCTGTGGGGTTCTGTATGGACCTGTAGGGTTCCGTAGGGGCCTGCAGGGTTCCGTAAGTGCCCGCAGGTGTCTGTAGGATTCCGTAGGGGTCTGTAGGGTTCCGTAGGCACCTGCAGTGTTCTGTAGGAGCCCATAGGGTTTTAGTGAGGTTCCGTTGTGTTGCTAAGGGTCTTGTAGAGTGCTGTCGGGTCCTGGAGTATTCTGTAGGGTTCCAGAGGGGCTCGTAGGGTTCCGTCAAAATCTGTAGGCTTCCCTAGGGGCACGTAGAGTCCCGTAGATTTCCGTAGGGGCCTGTAGTGTTGTGTAAGTGCCCGCAGGGGTTGGTAGGAGCTTGTAGGGTGCCATATGTTTCCGGAGGGTTGTGTAGGGTTCCGTAGGGGCCTGTGGTGTTCCCTAGGGGCCTGTAGAGTCTCCTACAGTTCCGTAGGGTCCTGTAGGTTTCCATAAGCGGCCGCAGAGGTCTGAAGGGGCCCGTACTGTTCCGTAAGGATCCACAGGGCTCCGTAGAGCTTCGTAGGTTCCCTAGAGGCCTGTAGAGTACCGCAGGAACCAGTAGTGTTCTGTAGGGGTCTGTAAGGTTCCTTCCATAGCGGCTGGCAGTGTTCCGTAGGGGCCTCTAGGGTTGAGTAAGTGCCCGCAGACGTCTGTGGGATTCTGTAAGGTTCCGGAGGGTTCTGCAGGGTTCTGTAGGGGCCAATAGAATTCCGTAGTGGCTGGTAAAGTTCCGTAGGGCCCTGTGGGGTTCTGTATGGACCTGTAGGGTTCCGTAGGGGCCTGCAGGGTTCTGTAAGTGCCCGCAGGTGTCTGTAGGGTTCCGTAGGGGTCTGTAGGGTTCCGTAGGCGCCTGCAGTGTTCTGTAGGAGCCCATAGGGTTTTAGTGAGGTTCCGTTGTGTTGCTAAGAGTCTTGTAGAGTGCTGTCTGTTCCTGGAGTATTCTGTAGGGTTCCAGAGGGGCTCGTAGGGTTCCGTCAAAATCTGTAGGCTTCCCTAGGGGCGCGTAGAGTCCCGTAGATTTCCGTAGGGACCTGTAGGGTTGTGTAAGTGCCCGCAGGGGTTGGTAGGAGCTTGTAGGGTGCCATATGTTTCCGGAGGGTTGTGTAGGGTTCCGTAGGGGCCTGTGGTGTTCCCTAGGGGCCTGTAGAGTCTCGTACAGTTCCGTAGGGTCCTGTAGGTTTCCATAAGCGCCCGCATAGGTCTGAAGGGGCCCGTACTGTTCCGTAAGGATCCACAGGGCTCCGTAGAGCTTCATAGGTTCCCTAGAGGCCTGTAGAGTACCACAGGAGCCAGTAGTGTTTTGTAGGGGCCCGTAAGGTTCCTTCCATAGCGGCTGGCAGTGTTCCGTAGGAGCCTCTAGGGTTGAGTAAGTGCCCGCAGGAGTCTGTAGGAATCCGTGGGATTCTGTAAGGTTCTGGAGGGTTCTGCAGGGTTCCGTAGGGGCCCGTAGAGTTCCGTAGTGGCTGGTAAAGTTCCGTAGGGCCCTGTGGGGTTCTGTATGGACCTGTAGGGTTCCGTAGGGGCCTGCAGGGTTCTGTAAGTGCCCTCAGGTGTCTGTAGGGTTCCGTAGGGGTCTGTAGGGTTCCGTAGGCGCCTGCAGTGTTCTGTAGGAGCCCATAGGGTTTTCGTGAGGTTCCGTTGTGTTGCTAAGGGTCTTGTAGAGTGCTGTCGGGTCCTGGAGTATTCTGTAGGGTTCCAGAGGGCCTTGTAGGGTTCCGTCGAAATCTGAAGGGTTCCCTAGGGGCCCGTAGAGTCCCGTAGATTTCCGTAGTGGCCTGTAGGGTTGTGTAAGTGCCCGCAGGGGTTGGTAGGAGCTTGTAGGGTGCCATATGTTTCCGGAGGGTTGTGTAGGGTTCCGTAGGGGCCTGTGGTGTTCCCTAGGGGCCTGTAGAGTCTCGTACAGTTCCGTAGGGTCCTGTAGGTTTCCATAAGCGCCCGCAGAGGTCTGAAGGGGCCCGTACTGTTCCGTAAGGATCCATAGGGTTCCGTAGAGCTTCGTAGGTTCCCTAGAGGCCTCTGGAGTACCGCAGGAGCCAGTAGTGTTCTGTAGGGGCCCGTAGGGTTCCTTCCATAGGAGGTGGCAGTGTTCCGTAGGGTCCTCTAGGGTTGAGTAAGTGCCCGCAGGAGTCTGTAGGAATCCGTGGGATTCTGTAAGGTTCTGGAGGGTTCTGCAGGGTTCCGTAGGGGCCTGTAGAGTTCCATAGTGGCTGGTAAAGTTCCCTAGGGCCCTGTACCGTTCCGTAACTGCCTGCAAGGGTCTTTAGGCTTCCGTAGGGGCTGGTAGGGTTCCATAAAGTTGCGTGGGTTCCTGCAGAGTTCTGCAAGTGCCCGCAAGGGCCTGTAGGGGCCCACAGTGTTTCTGTCAGGTTCCGTAGTGTTCCATAGGGGCCATATTTTTCTGTAGTGGCTGGTAGTATTCTGTAGGGGTCTGTAGGGTTCCGTAGGCACCTGCAGTGTTCTGTAGGAGCCCATAGGGTTTTCGTGAGGTTCCGTTGTGTTGCTAAGGGTCTTGTAGAGTGCTGTCGGGTCCTGGAGTATTCTGTAGGGTTCCAGAGGGGCTCGTAGGGTTCGTCAAAATCTATAGGGTTCCCTAGGGGCCCATAGAGTCCCATAGATTTCTGTAGGGACCTGTAGGGTTGTGTAAGTGCCCGCAGGGGTTGGTAGGAGCTTATAGGGTTCCATAAGTTTCCAGAGGGTTGTGTAGGGTTCCGTAGGGGCCTGTGGTGTTCCCTAGGGGCCTGTAGAGTCTCGTACGGTTCCGTAAGGGCCTGTGGTGTTCCCTAGGGGCCTGTAGAGTCTCGTACAGTTCCGTAGGGTCCTGTAGGTTTCCATAAGCGCCTGCAGAGGTCTGAAGGGGCCCGTACTGTTCCGTGAGGATCCATAGGGCTCCGTAGAGCTTCGTAGGTTCCCTAGAGGCCTCTGGAGTACCGCAGGAGCCAGTAGTGTTCTGTAGGGGCCCGTAGGGTTCCTTCCATAGGGACTAGCAGTGTTCCGTAGGGACCTGTAGGGTTGTGTAAGTGCCCGCAGAAGTCTGTAGGAGTCTGTGGGATTCTGTAAGGTTCCGGAGGGTTCTGCAGGGTTCCGTAGAGACCCGTAGAGTTCCGTAGTGGCTGGTAAAGTTCCGTAGGGCCCTGTGGGGTTCTGTATGGACCTGTAGGGTTCCGTAGGGGCCTGCAGGGTTCCGTAAGTGCCCGCAGGTGTCTGTAGGGTTCCGTAGGGGTCTGTAGGGTTCCGTAGGCACCTGCAGTGTTCTGTAGGAGCCCATAGGGTTTTCGTGAGGTTCCGTTGTGTTGCTAAGGGTCTTGTAGAGTGCTGTCGGGTCCTGGAGTATTCTGTAGGGTTCCAGAGGGCCTTGTAGGGTTCCGTCGAAATCTGAAGGGTTCCCTAGGGGCCTGTAGAGTCCCGTAGATTTCCGTAGGGGCCTGTAGGGTTGTGTAAGTGCCCGCAGGGGTTGGTAGGAGCTTGTAGGGTGCCATATGTTTCCGGAGGGTTGTGTAGGGTTCCGTAGGGGCCTGTGGTGTTCCCTAGGGGCCTGTAGAGTCTCGTACAGTTCCGTAGGGTCCTGTAGGTTTCCATAAGCGCCCGCAGAGGTCTGAAGGGGCCCGTACTGTTCCGTGAGGATCCATAGGGCTCCGTAGAGCTTCATAGGTTCCCTAGAGGCCTCTGGAGTACCGCAGGAGCCAGTAGTGTTCTGTAGGGGCCCGTAGGGTTCCTTCCATAGGGACTGGCAGTGTTCCGTAGGGACCTGTAGGGTTGAGTAAGTGCCCGCAGGAGTCTGTAGGAGTCTGTGGGATTCTGTAAGGTTCCGGAGGGTTCTGCAGGGTTCCGTAGAGACCCGTAGAGTTCCGTAGTGGCTGGTAAAGTTCCGTAGGGCCCTGTGGGGTTCTGTATGGACCTGTAGGGTTCCGTAGGGGCCTGCAGGGTTTTGTAAGTGCCCGCAGGTGTCTGTAGGGTTCCGTAGGGGTCTGTAGGGTTCCGTAGGCACCTGCAGTGTTCTGTAGGAGCCCATAGGGTTTTCGTGAGGTTCCGTTGTGTTGCTAAGGGTCTTGTAGAGTGCTGTCGGGTCCTGGAGTATTCTGTAGGGTTCCAGAGGGCCTTGTAGGGTTCCGTCGAAATCTGAAGGGATCCCTAGGGGCCCGTAGAGTCCCATAGATTTCCGTAGGGGCCTGTAGGGTTGTGTAAGTGCCCGCAGGGGTTGGTAGGAGCTTGTAGGGTGCCATATGTTTCCGGAGGGTTGTGTAGGGTTCCGTAGGGGCCTGTGGTGTTCCCTAGGGGCCTGTAGAGTCTCGTACAGTTCCGTAGGGTCCTGTAGGTTTCCATAAGCGCCCGCAGAGGTCTGAAGGGGCCCGTATTGTTCCGTAAGGATCCATAGGGTTCCGTAGAGCTTCGTAGGTTCCCTAGAGGCCTCTGGAGTATCGCAGGAGCCAGTAGTGTTCTGTAGGGGCCCGTAGGGTTCCTTCCATAGGAGGTGGCAGTGTTCCGTAGGGTCCTCTAGGGTTGAGTAAGTGCCCGCAGGAGTCTGTAGGAATCCGTGGGATTCTGTAAGGTTCTGGAGGGTTCTGCAGGGTTCCGTAGGGGCCCGTAGAGTTCCATAGTGGCTGGTAAAGTTCCCTAGGGCCCTGTACCGTTCCGTAACTGCCTGCAAGGGTCTTTAGGCTTCCGTAGGGGCTGGTAGGGTTCCATAAAGTTGCGTGGGTTCCTGCAGAGTTCTGCAAGTGCCCGCAAGGGCCTGTAGGGGCCCACAGTGTTTCTGTCAGGTTCCGTAGAGTTCCGTAGGGGCCATATTTTTCTGTAGTGGCTGGTAGTATTCTGTAGGGGTCTGTAGGGTTGCGTAGGCGCCTGCAGTGTTCTGTAGGAGCCCATAGGGTTTTCGTGAGGTTCCGTTGTGTTGCTAAGGGTCTTGTAGAGTGCTGTCGGGTCCTGGAGTATTCTGTAGGGTTCCAGAGGGGCTCGTAGGGTTCCATCGAAATCTATAGGGTTCCCTAGGGGCCCATAGAGTCCCGTAGATTTCCGTAGGGACCTGTAGGGTTGTGTAAGTGCCCGCAGGGGTTGGTAGGAGCTTATAGGGTTCCATAAGTTTCCAGAGGGTTGTGTAGGGTTCCGTAGGGGCCTGTGGTGTTCCCTAGGGGCCTGTAGAGTCTCGTACGGTTCCGTAAGGGCCTGTGGTGTTCCCTAGGGGCCTGTAGAGTCTCGTACAGTTCCGTAGGGTCCTGTAGGTTTCCATAAGCGCCCGCAGAGGTCTGAAGGGGCCCGTACTGTTCCGTGAGGATCCATAGGGCTCCGTAGAGCTTCGTAGGTTCCCTAGAGGCCTCTGGAGTACCGCAGGAGCCAGTAGTGTTCTGTAGGGGCCCGTAGGGTTCCTTCCATAGGGGCTGGCAGTGTTCCGTAGGGGCCTCTAGGGTTGAGTAAGTGCCCGCAGACGTCTGTAGGAATCCGTGGGATTCTGTAAGGTTCTGGAGGGTTCTGCAGGGTTCCGTAGGGGCCCGTAGAGTTCTGTAGTGGCTGGTAAAGTTCCGTAGGGTCCTGTGGGGTTCTGTATGGACCTGTAGGGTTCCGTAGGGGCCTGCAGGGTTCTGTAAGTGCCCGCAGGTGTCTGTAGGGTTCCGTAGGGGTCTGTAGGGTTCCGTAGGCACCTGCAGTGTTCTGTAGGAGCCCATAGGGTTTTAGTGAGGTTCTGTTGTGTTGCTAAGAGTCTTGTAGAGTGCTGTCGGGTCCTGGAGTATTCTGTAAAGTTCCAGAGGGGCTCGTAGGGTTCCGTCAAAATCTGGAGGGTTCCCTAGGGGCCCGTAGAGTCCCGTAGATTTCCGTAGGGGCCTGTAGGGTTGAGTAAGTGCCCGCAGGGCTTGGTAGGAGCTTGTAGGGTTCCATAAGTTTCCAGAGGGTTGTGTAGGGTTCCGTAGGGGCCTGTGGTGTTCCCTAGGGGCCTGTAGAGTCTCGTACAGTTCCGTAGGGTCCTGTAGGTTTCCATAAGCGCCCGCAGAGGTCTGAAGGGGCCCATACTGTTCCGTAAGGATCCACAGGGCTCCGTAGAGCTTCGTAGGTTCCCTAGAGGCCTGTAGAGTACCGCAGGAGCCAGTAGTGTTCTGTAGGGGCCCGTAGGGTTCCTTCCATAGGGGCTGGCAGTGTTCCGTAGGGGCCTCTAGGGTTGAGTAAGTGCCCGCAGACGTCTGTAGGAATCCGTGGGATTCTGTAAGGTTCTGGAGGGTTCTGCAGGGTTCCGTAGGGGCCCGTAGAGTTCTGTAGTGGCTGGTAAAGTTCCGTAGGGTCCTGTGGGGTTCTGTATGGACCTGTAGGGTTCCGTAGGGGCCTGCAGGGTTCTGTAAGTGCCCGCAGGTGTCTGTAGGGTTCCGTAGGGGTCTGTAGGGTTCCGTAGGCACCTGCAGTGTTCTGTAGGAGCCCATAGGGTTTTAGTGAGGTTCCGTTGTGTTGCTAAGGGTCTTGTAGAGTGCTGTCGGGTCCTGGAGTATTCTGTAAAGTTCCAGAGGGGCTCGTAGGGTTCTGTCAAAATCTGGAGGGTTCCCTAGGGGCCCGTAGAGTCCCGTAGATTTCCGTAGGGGCCTCTAGGGTTGAGTAAGTGCCCGCAGGAGTCTGTAGGAGTCTGTGGGATTCTGTAAGGTTCCGGAGGGTTCTGCAGGGTTCCGTAGGGGCCCGTAGAGTTCCGTAGTGGCTGGTAAAGTTCCGTAGGGCCCTGTACCGTTCCGTAACTGCCTGCAAGGGTCTTTAGGCTTCCGTAGGGGCTGGTAGGGTTCCATAAAGTTCCGTGGGTTCCTGCAGAGTTCTGCAAGTGCCCGCAAGGGCCTGTAGGGGCCCACAGTGTTTCTGTCAGGTTCTGTAGAGTTCCATAGGGGCCATAGGTTTCCGTAGTGGCTGGTAGTATTCCGTAGGGGTCTGTAGGGTTCCGTAGGCACCTGCAGTGTTCTGTAGGAGCCCATAGGGTTTTAGTGAGGTTCCGTTGTGTTGCTAAGGGTCTTGTAGAGTGCTGTCGGGTCCTGGAGTATTCTGTAGGGTTCCAGAGGGGCTCGTAGGGTTCCGTCAAAATCTGTAGGGTTCCCTAGGGGCCCGTAGAGTCCCGTAGATTTCCGTAGGGGCCTGTAGGGTTGTGTAAGTGCCTGCAGGGGTTGGTAGGAGCTTGTAGGGTGCCATATGTTTCCGGAGGGTTGTGTAGGGTTCCGTAGGGACCTGTGGTGTTCCCTAGGGACCTGTAGAGTCTCGTACAGTTCCGTAGGGTCCTGTAGGTTTCCATAAGCGCCCGCAGAGGTCTGAAGGAGCCCGTACTGTTCCGTAAGGATCCACAGGGCTCTGTAGAGCTTCGTAGGTTCCCTAGAGGCCTGTAGAGTACCGCAGGAGCCAGTAGTGTTCTGTAGGGGCCCATAGGGTTCCTTCCGTAGGGGCTGGCAGTGTTCCGTAGGGGCCTCTAGGGTTGAGTAAGTGCCCGCAGACGTCTGTAGGAATCCGTGGGATTCTGTAAGGTTCTGGAGGGTTCTGCAGGGTTCCGTAGGGGCCCGTAGAGTTCCGTAGTGGCTGGTAAAGTTCCGTAGGGCCCTGTGGGGTTCTGTATGGACCTGTAGGGTTCCGTAGGGGCCTGCAGGGTTCTGTAAGTGCCCGCAGGTGTCTGTAGGGTTCCGTAGGGGTCTGTAGGGTTCCGTAGGCACCTGCAGTGTTCTGTAGGAGCCCATAGGGTTTTAGTGAGGTTCCGTTGTGTTGCTAAGGGTCTTGTAGAGTGCTGTCGGGTCCTGGAGTATTCTGTAGGGTTCCAGAGGGGCTCGTAGGGTTCCGTCAAAATCTGTAGGGTTCCCTAGGGGCCCGTAGAGTCCCGTAGATTTCCGTAGGGGCCTGTAGGGTTGTGTAAGTGCCCGCAGGAGTCTGTAGGAGTCTGTGGGATTCTGTAAGGTTCCGGAGCGTTCTGCAGGGTTCCGTAGGGGCCCGTAGAGTTCCGTAGTGGCTGGTAAAGTTCCCTAGGGCCCTGTACCGTTCCGTAACTGCCTGCAAGGGTCTTTAGGCTTCCGTAGGGGCTGGTAGGATTCCATAAAGTTCCGTGGGTTCCTGCAGAGTTCTGCAAGTGCCCGCAAGGGCCTGTAGGGGCCCACAGTGTTTCTGTCAGGTTCTGTAGAGTTCCATAGGGGCCATAGGTTTCCGTAGTGGCTGGTAGTATTCCGTAGGGGTCTGTAGGGTTCCGTAGGTACCTGCAGTGTTCTGTAGGAGCCCATAGGGTTTTAGTGAGGTTCCGTTGTGTTGCTAAGGGTCTTGTAGAGTGCTGTCGGGTCCTGGAGTATTCTGTAGGGTTCCAGAGGGGCTCGTAGGGTTCCGTCAAAATCTGTAGGGTTCCCTAGGGGCCCGTAGAGTCCCGTAGATTTCCGTAGGGGCCTGTAGGGTTGTGTAAGTGCCTGCAGGGGTTGGTAGGAGCTTGTAGGGTGCCATATGTTTCCGGAGGGTTGTGTAGGGTTCCGTAGGGACCTGTGGTGTTCCCTAGGGACCTGTAGAGTCTCGTACAGTTCCGTAGGGTCCTGTAGGTTTCCATAAGCGCCCGCAGAGGTCTGAAGGAGCCCGTACTGTTCCGTAAGGATCCACAGGGCTCTGTAGAGCTTCGTAGGTTCCCTAGAGGCCTGTAGAGTACCGCAGGAGCCAGTAGTGTTCTGTAGGGGCCCGTAGGGTTCCTTCCATAGGGGCTGGCAGTGTTCCGTAGGGGCCTCTAGGGTTGAGTAAGTGCCCGCAGACGTCTGTAGGAATCCGTGGGATTCTGTAAGGTTCTGGAGGGTTCTGCAGGGTTCCATAGGGGCCCGTAGAGTTCCGTAGTGGCTGGTAAAGTTCCGTAGGGCCCTGTGGGGTTCTGTATGGACCTGTAGGGTTCCGTAGGGGCCTGCAGGGTTCTGTAAGTGCCCGCAGGTGTCTGTAGGGTTCCGTAGGGGTCTGTAGGGTTCCGTAGGCACCTGCAGTGTTCTGTAGGAGCCCATAGGGTTTTAGTGAGGTTCCGTTGTGTCGCTAAGGGTCTTATAGAGTGCTGTCGGGTCCTGGAGTATTCTGTAGGGTTCCAGAGGGGCTCGTAGGGTTCCGTCAAAATCTGTAGGGTACCCTAGGGGCCCGTAGAGTCCCGTAGATTTCCGTAGGGGCCTGTAGGGTTGTGTAAGTGCCCGCAGGGGTTGGTAGGAGCTTGTAGGGTTCCATAAGTTTCCAGAGGGTTGTGTAGGGTTCCGTAGGGGCCTGTAGTGTTCCCTAGGGGCCTGTAGAGTCTCGTACAGTTCCATAGGGTCCTGTAGGTTTCCATAAGCGCCCGCAGAGGTCTGAAGGGGCCCGTACTGTTCCGTAAGGATCCACAGGGCTCCGTAGAGCTTCGTAGGTTCCCTAGAGGCCTGTAGAGTACCGCAGGAGCCAGTAGTGTTCTGTAGGGGCCCGTAGGGTTCCTTCCATAGGGGCTGGCAGTGTTCCGTAGGGGCCTCTAGGGTTGAGTAAGTGCCCGCAGACGTCTGTAGGAATCCGTGGGATTCTGTAAGGTTCTGGAGGGTTCTGCAGGGTTCCGTAGGGGCCCGTAGAGTTCTGTAGTGGCTGGTAAAGTTCCGTAGGGTCCTGTGGGGTTCTGTATGGACCTGTAGGGTTCCGTAGGGGCCTGCAGGGTTCTGTAAGTGCCCGCAGGTGTCTGTAGGGTTCCGTAGGGGTCTGTAGGGTTCCGTAGGCACCTGCAGTGTTCTGTAGGAGCCCATAGGGTTTTAGTGAGGTTCCGTTGTGTTGCTAAGGGTCTTGTAGAGTGCTGTCGGGTCCTGGAGTATTCTGTAAAGTTCCAGAGGGGCTCGTAGGGTTCCGTCAAAATCTGTAGGCTTCCCTAGGGGCCCGTAGAGTCCCGTAGATTTCCATAGGGGCCTGTAGGGTTGTGTAAGTGCCCGCAGGAGTCTGTAGGAGTCTGTGGGATTCTGTAAGGTTCCGGAGCGTTCTGCAGGGTTCCGTAGGGGCCCGTAGAGTTCCGTAGTGGCTGGTAAAGTTCCGTAGGGCCCTGTACCGTTCCGTAACTGCCTGCAAGGGTCTTTAGGCTTCCGTAGGGGCTGGTAGGATTCCATAAAGTTCCGTGGGTTCCTGCAGAGTTCTGCAAGTGCCCGCAAGGGCCTGTAGGGGCCCACAGTGTTTCTGTCAGGTTCCGTAGAGTTCCGTAGGGGCCATAGGTTTCCGTAGTGGCTGGTAGTATTCCGTAGGGGTCTGTAGGGTTCCGTAGGCACCTGCAGTGTTCTGTAGGAGCCCATAGGGTTTTAGTGAGGTTCCGTTGTGTTGCTAAGGGTCTTGTAGAGTGCTGTCGGGTCCTGGAGTATTCTGTAGGGTTCCAGAGGGGCTCGTAGGGTTCCGTCAAAATCTGTAGGGTTCCCTAGGGGCCCGTAGAGTCCCGTAGATTTCCGTAGGGGCCTGTAGGGTTGTGTAAGTGCCCGCAGGAGTCTGTAGGAGTCTGTGGGATTCTGTAAGGTTCCGGAGCGTTCTGCAGGGTTCCGTAGGGGCCCGTAGAGTTCCGTAGTGGCTGGTAAAGTTCCGTAGGGCCCTGTAACGTTCCGTAACTGCCTGCAAGGGTCTTTAGGCTTCCGTAGGGGCTGGTAGGGTTCCATAAAGTTCCGTGGGTTCCTGCAGAGTTCTGCAAGTGCCCGCAAGGGCCTGTAGGGGCCCACAGTGTTTCTGTCAGGTTCCATAGAGTTCCGTAGGGGCCATAGGTTTCCGTAGTGGCTGGTAGTATTCCGTAGGGGTCTGTAGGGTTCCGTAGGCACCTGCAGTGTTCTGTAGGAGCCCATAGGGTTTTAGTGAGGTTCCGTTGTGTTGCTAAGGGTCTTGTAGAGTGCTGTCGGGTCCTGGAGTATTCTGTAGGGTTCCAGAGGGGCTCGTAGGGTTCCGTCAAAATCTGTAGGGTTCCCTAGGGGCCCGTAGAGTCCCGTAGATTTCCGTAGGGGCCTGTAGATTTGAGTAAGTGCCCGCAGGAGTCTGTGGGATTCTGTAAGGTTCTGGAGGGTTCTGCAGGGTTCCGTAGGGGCCCGTAGAGTTCCGTAGTGGCTGGTAAAGTTCCGTAGGGCCCTGTGGGGTTCTGTATGGACCTGTAGGGTTCCGTAGGGGCCTGCAGGGTTCTGTAAGTGCCCGCAGGTGTCTGTAGGGTTCCGTAGGGGTCTGTAGGGTTCCGTAGGCACCTGCAGTGTTCTGTAGGAGCCCATAGGGTTTTAGTGAGGTTCCGTTGTGTCGCTAAGGGTCTTATAGAGTGCTGTCGGGTCCTGGAGTATTCTGTAGGGTTCCAGAGGGGCTCGTAGGGTTCCGTCAAAATCTGGAGGGTTCCCTAGGGGCCCGTAGAGTCCCGTAGATTTCCGTAGGGGCCTGTAGGGTTGAGTAAGTGCCCGCAGGGGTTGGTAGGAGCTTGTAGGGTTCCATAAGTTTCCAGAGGGTTGTGTAGGGTTCCGTAGGGGCCGGTGGTGTTCCCTAGGGGCCTGTAGAGTCTCGTACGGTTCCGTAGGGGCCTGTAGTGTTCCCTAGGGGCCTGTAGAGTCTCGTACAGTTCCGTAGGGTCCTGTAGGTTTCCATAAGCGCCCGCAGAGGTCTGAAGGGGCCCGTACTGTTCCGTAAGGATCCACAGGGCTCCGTAGAGCTTCGTAGGTTCCCTAGAGGCCTGTAGAGTACCGCAGGAGCCAGTAGTGTTCTGTAGGGGCCCGTAGGGTTCCTTCCATAGGGGCTGGCAGTGTTCCGTAGGGGCCTCTAGGGTTGAGTAAGTGCCCGCAGACGTCTGTAGGAATCCGTGGGATTCTGTAAGGTTCTGGAGGGTTCTGCAGGGTTCCGTAGGGGCCCGTAGAGTTCTGTAGTGGCTGGTAAAGTTCCGTAGGGTCCTGTGGTGTTCTGTATGGACCTGTAGGGTTCCGTAGGGGCCTGCAGGGTTCTGTAAGTGCCCGCAGGTGTCTGTAGGGTTCCGTAGGGGTCTGTAGGGTTCCGTAGGCACCTGCAGTGTTCTGTAGGAGCCCATAGGGTTTTAGTGAGGTTCCGTTGTGTTGCTAAGGGTCTTGTAGAGTGCTGTCGGGTCCTGGAGTATTCTGTAGGGTTCCAGAGGGGCTCGTAGGGTTCCGTCAAAATCTGTAGGCTTCCCTAGGGGCGCGTAGAGTCCCGTAGATTTCCGTAGGGGCCTCTAGGGTTGAGTAAGTGCCCGCAGGAGTCTGTAGGAGTCTGTGGGATTCTGTAAGGTTCCGGAGGGTTCTGCAGGGTTCCGTAGGGGCCCGTAGAGTTCCGTAGTGGCTGGTAAAGTTCCGTAGGGCCCTGTACCGTTCCGTAACTGCCTGCAAGGGTCTTTAGGCTTCCGTAGGGGCTGGTAGGGTTCCATAAAGTTCCGTGGGTTCCTGCAGAGTTCTGCAAGTGCCCGCAAGGGCCTGTAGGGGCCCACAGTGTTTCTGTCAGGTTCCGTAGAGTTCCGTAGGGGCCATAGGTTTCCGTAGTGGCTGGTAGTATTCCGTAGGGGTCTGTAGGGTTCCGTAGGCACCTGCAGTGTTCTGTAGGAGCCCATAGGGTTTTAGTGAGGTTCCGTTGTGTTGCTAAGGGTCTTGTAGAGTGCTGTCGGGTCCTGGAGTATTCTGTAGGGTTCCAGAGGGGCTCGTAGGGTTCCGTCAAAATCTGTAGGCTTCCCTAGGGGCCCGTAGAGTCCCGTAGATTTCCGTAGGGGCCTGTAGGGTTGTGTAAGTGCCTGCAGGGGTTGGTAGGAGCTTGTAGGGTGCCATATGTTTCCGGAGGGTTGTGTAGGGTTCCGTAGGGACCTGTGGTGTTCCCTAGGGGCCTGTAGAGTCTCGTACAGTTCCGTAGGGTCCTGTAGGTTTCCATAAGCGCCCGCAGAGGTCTGAAGGAGCCCGTCCTGTTCCGTAAGGATCCACAGGGCTCTGTAGAGCTTCGTAGGTTCCCTAGAGGCCTGTAGAGTACCGCAGGAGCCAGTAGTGTTCTGTAGGGGCCCATAGGGTTCCTTCCGTAGGGGCTGGCAGTGTTCCGTAGGGGCCTCTAGGGTTGAGTAAGTGCCCGCAGACGTCTGTAGGAATCCGTGGGATTCTGTAAGGTTCTGGAGGGTTCTGCAGGGTTCCGTAGGGGCCCGTAGAGTTCCGTAGTGGCTGGTAAAGTTCCGTAGGGTCCTGTGGTGTTCTGTATGGACCTGTAGGGTTCCGTAGGGGCCTGCAGGGTTCTGTAAGTGCCCGCAGGTGTCTGTAGGGTTCCGTAGGGGTCTGTAGGGTTCCGTAGGCACCTGCAGTGTTCTGTAGGAGCCCATAGGGTTTTAGTGAGGTTCCGTTGTGTCGCTAAGGGTCTTATAGAGTGCTGTCGGGTCCTGGAGTATTCTGTAGGGTTCCAGAGGGGCTCGTAGGGTTCCGTCAAAATCTGGAGGGTTCCCTAGGGGCCCGTAGAGTCCCGTAGATTTCTGTAGGGACCTGTAGGGTTGAGTAAGTGCCCGCAGGGGTTGGTAGGAGCTTGTAGGGTTCCATAAGTTTCCAGAGGGTTGTGTAGGGTTCCGTAGGGGCCTGTGGTGTTCCCTAGGGGCCTGTAGAGTCTCGTACGGTTCCGTAGGGGCCTGTAGTGTTCCCTAGGGGCCTGTAGAGTCTCGTACAGTTCCGTAGGGTCCTGTAGGTTTCCATAAGCGCCCGCAGAGGTCTGAAGGAGCCCGTCCTGTTCCCTAAGGATCCACAGGGCTCTGTAGAGCTTCGTAGGTTCCCTAGAGGCCTGTAGAGTACCGCAGGAGCCAGTAGTGTTCTGTAGGGGCCCATAGGGTTCCTTCCGTAGGGGCTGGCAGTGTTCCGTAGGGGCCTCTAGGGTTGAGTAAGTGCCCGCAGACGTCTGTAGGAATCCGTGGGATTCTGTAAGGTTCTGGAGGGTTCTGCAGGGTTCCGTAGGGGCCCGTAGAGTTCCGTAGTGGCTTGTAAAGTTCCGTAGGGTCCTGTGGTGTTCTGTATGGACCTGTAGGGTTCCGTAGGGGCCTGCAGAGTTCTGTAAGTGCCCGCAGGTGTCTGTAGGGTTCCGTAGGGGTCTGTAGGGTTCCGTAGGCACCTGCAGTGTTCTGTAGGAGCCCATAGGGTTTTAGTGAGGTTCCGTTGTGTCGCTAAGGGTCTTGTAGAGTGCTGTCGGGTCCTGGAGTATTCTGTAGGGTTCCAGAGGGGCTCGTAGGGTTCCGTCAAAATCTGTAGGCTTCCCTAGGGGCCCGTAGAGTCCCGTAGATTTCCGTAGGGGCCTGTAGGGTTGAGTAAATGCCCGCAGGAGTCTGTAGGAGTCTGTGGGATTCTGTAAGGTTCCGGAGGGTTCTGCAGGGTTCCGTAGGGGCCCGTAGAGTTCCGTAGTGGCTGGTAAAGTTCCGTAGGGCCCTGTACCGTTCCGTAACTGCCTGCAAGGGTCTTTAGGCTTCCGTAGGGGCTGGTAGGGTTCCATAAAGTTCCGTGGGTTCCTGCAGAGTTCTGCAAGTGCCCGCAAGGGCCTGTAGGGGCCCACAGTGTTTCTGTCAGGTTCCGTAGAGTTCCGTAGGGGCCATAGGTTTCCGTAGTGGCTGGTAGTATTCCGTAGGGGTCTGTAGGGTTCCGTAGGCACCTGCAGTGTTCTGTAGGAGCCCATAGGGTTTTAGTGAGGTTCCGTTGTGTTGCTAAGGGTCTTGTAGAGTGCTGTCGGGTCCTGGAGTATTCTGTAGGGTTCCAGAGGGGCTCGTAGGGTTCCGTCAAAATCTGTAGGGTTCCCTAGGGGCCCGTAGAGTCCCGTAGATTTCCGTAGGGGCCTGTAGGGTTGTGTAAGTGCCTGCAGGGGTTGGTAGGAGCTTGTAGGGTGCCATATGTTTCCGGAGGGTTGTGTAGGGTTCCGTAGGGACCTGTGGTGTTCCCTAGGGGCCTGTAGAGTCTCGTACAGTTCCGTAGGGTCCTGTAGGTTTCCATAAGCGCCCGCAGAGGTCTGAAGGAGCCCGTACTGTTCCGTAAGGATCCACAGGGCTCTGTAGAGCTTCGTAGGTTCCCTAGAGGCCTGTAGAGTACCGCAGGAGCCAGTAGTGTTCTGTAGGGGCCCATAGGGTTCCTTCCGTAGGGGCTGGCAGTGTTCCGTAGGGGCCTCTAGGGTTGAGTAAGTGCCCGCAGACGTCTGTAGGAATCCGTGGGATTCTGTAAGGTTCTGGAGGGTTCTGCAGGGTTCCGTAGGGGCCCGTAGAGTTCCGTAGTGGCTGGTAAAGTTCCGTAGGGTCCTGTGGTGTTCTGTATGGACCTGTAGGGTTCCGTAGGGGCCTGCAGGGTTCTGTAAGTGCCCGCAGGTGTCTGTAGGGTTCCGTAGGGGTCTGTAGGGTTCCGTAGGCACCTGCAGTGTTCTGTAGGAGCCCATAGGGTTTTAGTGAGGTTCCGTTGTGTCGCTAAGGGTCTTATAGAGTGCTGTCGGGTCCTGGAGTATTCTGTAGGGTTCCAGAGGGGCTCGTAGGGTTCTGTCAAAATCTGGAGGGTTGCCTAGGGGCCCGTAGAGTCCCGTAGATTTCCGTAGGGGCCTGTAGGGTTGAGTAAGTGCCCGCAGGGGTTGGTAGGAGCTTGTAGGGTTCCATAAGTTTCCAGAGGGTTGTGTAGGGTTCCGTAGGGGCCGGTGGTGTTCCCTAGGGGCCTGTAGAGTCTCGTACGGTTCCGTAGGGGCCTGTAGTGTTCCCTAGGGGCCTGTAGAGTCTCGTACAGTTCCGTAGGGTCCTGTAGGTTTCCATAAGCGCCCGCAGAGGTCTGAAGGGGCCCGTACTGTTCCGTAAGGATCCACAGGGCTCCGTAGAGCTTCGTAGGTTCCCTAGAGGCCTGTAGAGTACCGCAGGAGCCAGTAGCGTTCTGTAGGGGCCCGTAGGGTTCCTTCCATAGGGGCTGGCAGTGTTCCGTAGGGGCCTCTAGGGTTGAGTAAGTGCCCGCAGACGTCTGTAGGAATCCGTGGGATTCTGTAAGGTTCTGGAGGGTTCTGCAGGGTTCCGTAGGGGCCCGTAGAGTTCTGTAGTGGCTGGTAAAGTTCCGTAGGGTCCTGTGGGGTTCTGTATGGACCTGTAGGGTTCCGTAGGGGCCTGCAGGGTTCTGTAAGTGCCCGCAGGTGTCTGTAGGGTTCCGTAGGGGTCTGTAGGGTTCCGTAGGCACCTGCAGTGTTCTGTAGGAGCCCATAGGGTTTTAGTGAGGTTCCGTTGTGTTGCTAAGGGTCTTGTAGAGTGCTGTCGGGTCCTGGAGTATTCTGTAAAGTTCCAGAGGGGCTCGTAGGGTTCCGTCAAAATCTGTAGGCTTCCCTAGGGGCGCGTAGAGTCCCGTAGATTTCCGTAGGGGCCTCTAGGGTTGAGTAAGTGCCCGCAGACGTCTGTAGGAATCCGTGGGATTCTGTAAGGTTCTGGAGGGTTCTGCAGGGTTCCGTAGGGGCCCGTAGAGTTCCGTAGTGGCTGGTCAAGTTCCGTAGGGCCCTGTACCGTTCCGTAACTGCCTGCAAGGGTCTTTAGGCTTCCGTAGGGGCTGGTAGGGTTCCATAAAGTTCCGTGGGTTCCTGCAGAGTTCTGCAAGTGCCCGCAAGGGCCTGTAGGGGCCCACAGTGTTTCTGTCAGGTTCCGTAGAGTTCCGTAGGGGCCATAGGTTTCCGTAGTGGCTGGTAGTATTCCGTAGGGGTCTGTAGGGTTCCGTAGGCACCTGCAGTGTTCTGTAGGAGCCCATAGGGTTTTAGTGAGGTTCCGTTGTGTTGCTAAGGGTCTTGTAGAGTGCTGTCGGGTCCTGGAGTATTCTGTAGGGTTCCAGAGGGGCTCGTAGGGTTCCGTCAAAATCTGTAGGGTTCCCTAGGGGCCCGTAGAGTCCCGTAGATTTCCGTAGGGGCCTGTAGGGTTGTGTAAGTGCCTGCAGGGGTTGGTAGGAGCTTGTAGGGTGCCATATGTTTCCGGAGGGTTGTGTAGGGTTCCGTAGGGACCTGTGGTGTTCCCTAGGGGCCTGTAGAGTCTCGTACAGTTCCGTAGGGTCCTGTAGGTTTCCATAAGCGCCCGCAGAGGTCTGAAGGAGCCCGTACTGTTCCGTAAGGATCCACAGGGCTCTGTAGAGCTTCGTAGGTTCCCTAGAGGCCTGTAGAGTACCGCAGGAGCCAGTAGTGTTCTGTAGGGGCCCATAGGGTTCCTTCCGTAGGGGCTGGCAGTGTTCCGTAGGGGCCTCTAGGTTTGAGTAAGTGCCCGCAGACGTCTGTAGGAATCCGTGGGATTCTGTAAGGTTCTGGAGGGTTCTGCAGGGTTCCGTAGGGGCCCGTAGAGTTCCGTAGTGGCTGGTAAAGTTCCGTAGGGTCCTGTGGTGTTCTGTATGGACCTGTAGGGTTCCGTAGGGGCCTGCAGGGTTCTGTAAGTGCCCGCAGGTGTCTGTAGGGTTCCGTAGGGGTCTGTAGGGTTCTGTAGGCACCTGCAGTGTTCTGTAGGAGCCCATAGGGTTTTAGTGAGGTTCCGTTGTGTCGCTAAGGGTCTTATAGAGTGCTGTCGGGTCCTGGAGTATTCTGTAGGGTTCCAGAGGGGCTCGTAGGGTTCTGTCAAAATCTGGAGGGTTGCCTAGGGGCCCGTAGAGTCCCGTAGATTTCCGTAGGGGCCTGTAGGGTTGAGTAAGTGCCCGCAGGGGTTGGTAGGAGCTTGTAGTGTTCCATAAGTTTCCAGAGGGTTGTGTAGGGTTCCGTAGGGGCCGGTGGTGTTCCCTAGGGGCCTGTAGAGTCTCGTACGGTTCCGTAGGGGCCTGTAGTGTTCCCTAGGGGCCTGTAGAGTCTCGTACAGTTCCGTAGGGTCCTGTAGGTTTCCATAAGCGCCCGCAGAGGTCTCAAGGGGCCCGTACTGTTCCGTAAGGATCCACAGGGCTCCGTAGAGCTTCGTAGGTTCCCTAGAGGCCTGTAGAGTACCGCAGGAGCCAGTAGCGTTCTGTAGGGGCCCGTAGGGTTCCTTCCATAGGGGCTGGCAGTGTTCCGTAGGGGCCTCTAGGGTTGAGTAAGTGCCCGCAGACGTCTGTAGGAGTCTGTGGGATTCTGTAAGGTTCTGGAGGGTTCTGCAGGGTTCCGTAGGGGCCCGTAGAGTTCTGTAGTGGCTGGTAAAGTTCCGTAGGGTCCTGTGGGGTTCTGTATGGACCTGTAGGGTTCCGTAGGGGCCTGCAGGGTTCTGTAAGTGCCCGCAGGTGTCTGTAGGGTTCCGTAGGGGTCTGTAGGGTTCCGTAGGCACCTGCAGTGTTCTGTAGGAGCCCATAGGGTTTTAGTGAGGTTCCGTTGTGTTGCTAAGGGTCTTGTAGAGTGCTGTCGGGTCCTGGAGTATTCTGTAAAGTTCCAGAGGGGCTCGTAGGGTTCCGTCAAAATCTGTAGGCTTCCCTAGGGGCGCGTAGAGTCCCGTAGATTTCCGTAGGGGCCTCTAGGGTTGAGTAAGTGCCCGCAGACGTCTGTAGGAATCCGTGGGATTCTGTAAGGTTCTGGAGGGTTCTGCAGGGTTCCGTAGGGGCCCGTAGAGTTCCGTAGTGGCTGGTAAAGTTCCGCAGGGCCCTGTACCGTTCCGTAACTGCCTGCAAGGGTCTTTAGGCTTCCGTAGGGGCTGGTAGGGTTCCATAAAGTTCCGTGGGTTCCTGCAGAGTTCTGCAAGTGCCTGCAAGGGCCTGTAGGGGCCCACAGTGTTTCTGTCAGGTTCCGTAGAGTTCCGTAGGGGCCATAGGTTTCCGTAGTGGCTGGTAGTATTCCGTAGGGGTCTGTAGGGTTCCGTAGGCACCTGCAGTGTTCTGTAGGAGCCCATAGGGTTTTAGTGAGGTTCCGTTGTGTTGCTAAGGGTCTTGTAGAGTGCTGTCGGGTCCTGGAGTATTCTGTAGGGTTCCAGAGGGGCTCGTAGGGTTCCGTCAAAATCTGTAGGCTTCCCTAGGGGCCCGTAGAGTCCCGTAGATTTCCGTAGGGGCCTGTAGGGTTGTGTAAGTGCCTGCAGGGGTTGGTAGGAGCTTGTAGGGTGCCATATGTTTCCGGAGGGTTGTGTAGGGTTCCGTAGGGACCTGTGGTGTTCCCTAGGGGCCTGTAGAGTCTCGTACAGTTCCGTAGGGTCCTGTAGGTTTCCATAAGCGCCCGCAGAGGTCTGAAGGAGCCCGTCCTGTTCCGTAAGGATCCACAGGGCTCTGTAGAGCTTCGTAGGTTCCCTAGAGGCCTGTAGAGTACCGCAGGAGCCAGTAGTGTTCTGTAGGGGCCCATAGGGTTCCTTCCGTAGGGGCTGGCAGTGTTCCGTAGGGGCCTCTAGGGTTGAGTAAGTGCCCGCAGACGTCTGTAGGAATCCGTGGGATTCTGTAAGGTTCTGGAGGGTTCTGCAGGGTTCCGTAGGGGCCCGTAGAGTTCCGTAGTGGCTGGTAAAGTTCCGTAGGGTCCTGTGGTGTTCTGTATGGACCTGTAGGGTTCCGTAGGGGCCTGCAGGGTTCTGTAAGTGCCCGCAGGTGTCTGTAGGGTTCCGTAGGGGTCTGTAGGGTTCCGTAGGCACCTGCAGTGTTCTGTAGGAGCCCATAGGGTTTTAGTGAGGTTCCGTTGTGTCGCTAAGGGTCTTATAGAGTGCTGTCGAGTCCTGGAGTATTCTGTAGGGTTCCAGAGGGGCTCGTAGGGTTCCGTCAAAATCTGGAGGGTTCCCTAGGGGCCCGTAGAGTCCCGTAGATTTCTGTAGGGGCCTGTAGGGTTGAGTAAGTGCCCGCAGGGGTTGGTAGGAGCTTGTAGGGTTCCATAAGTTTCCAGAGGGTTGTGTAGGGTTCCGTAGGGGCCTGTGGTGTTCACTAGGGGCCTGTAGAGTCTCGTACGGTTCCGTAGGGGCCTGTAGTGTTCCCTAGGGGCCTGTAGAGTCTCGTACAGTTCCGTAGGGTCCTGTAGGTTTCCATAAGCGCCCGCAGAGGTCTGAAGGAGCCCGTCCTGTTCCCTAAGGATCCACAGGGCTCTGTAGAGCTTCGTAGGTTCCCTAGAGGCCTGTAGAGTACCGCAGGAGCCAGTAGTGTTCTGTAGGGGCCCATAGGGTTCCTTCCGTAGGGGCTGGCAGTGTTCCGTAGGGGCCTCTAGGGTTGAGTAAGTGCCCGCAGACGTCTGTAGGAATCCGTGGGATTCTGTAAGGTTCTGGAGGGTTCTGCAGGGTTCCGTAGGGGCCCGTAGAGTTCCGTAGTGGCTTGTAAAGTTCCGTAGGGTCCTGTGGTGTTCTGTATGGACCTGTAGGGTTCCGTAGGGGCCTGCAGAGTTCTGTAAGTGCCCGCAGGTGTCTGTAGGGTTCCGTAGGGGTCTGTAGGGTTCCGTAGGCACCTGCAGTGTTCTGTAGGAGCCCATAGGGTTTTAGTGAGGTTCCGTTGTGTCGCTAAGGGTCTTGTAGAGTGCTGTCGGGTCCTGGAGTATTCTGTAGGGTTCCAGAGGGGCTCGTAGGGTTCCGTCAAAATCTGTAGGCTTCCCTAGGGGCCCGTAGAGTCCCGTAGATTTCCGTAGGGGCCTGTAGGGTTGAGTAAATGCCCGCAGGAGTCTGTAGGAGTCTGTGGGATTCTGTAAGGTTCCGGAGGGTTCTGCAGGGTTCCGTAGGGGCCCGTAGAGTTCCGTAGTGGCTGGTCAAGTTCCGTAGGGCCCTGTACCGTTCCGTAACTGCCTGCAAGGGTCTTTAGGCTTCCGTAGGGGCTGGTAGGGTTCCATAAAGTTCCGTGGGTTCCTGCAGAGTTCTGCAAGTGCCCGCAAGGGCCTGTAGGGGCCCACAGTGTTTCTGTCAGGTTCCGTAGAGTTCCGTAGGGGCCATAGGTTTCCGTAGTGGCTGGTAGTATTCCGTAGGGGTCTGTAGGGTTCCGTAGGCACCTGCAGTGTTCTGTAGGAGCCCATAGGGTTTTAGTGAGGTTCCGTTGTGTTGCTAAGGGTCTTGTAGAGTGCTGTCGGGTCCTGGAGTATTCTGTAGGGTTCCAGAGGGGCTCGTAGGGTTCCGTCAAAATCTGTAGGGTTCCCTAGGGGCCCGTAGAGTCCCGTAGATTTCCGTAGGGGCCTGTAGGGTTGTGTAAGTGCCTGCAGGGGTTGGTAGGAGCTTGTAGGGTGCCATATGTTTCCGGAGGGTTGTGTAGGGTTCCGTAGGGACCTGTGGTGTTCCCTAGGGGCCTGTAGAGTCTCGTACAGTTCCGTAGGGTCCTGTAGGTTTCCATAAGCGCCCGCAGAGGTCTGAAGGAGCCCGTACTGTTCCGTAAGGATCCACAGGGCTCTGTAGAGCTTCGTAGGTTCCCTAGAGGCCTGTAGAGTACCGCAGGAGCCAGTAGTGTTCTGTAGGGGCCCATAGGGTTCCTTCCGTAGGGGCTGGCAGTGTTCCGTAGGGGCCTCTAGGGTTGAGTAAGTGCCCGCAGACGTCTGTAGGAATCCGTGGGATTCTGTAAGGTTCTGGAGGGTTCTGCAGGGTTCCGTAGGGGCCCGTAGAGTTCCGTAGTGGCTGGTAAAGTTCCGTAGGGTCCTGTGGGGTTCTGTATGGACCTGTAGGGTTCCGTAGGGGCCTGCAGGGTTCTGTAAGTGCCCGCAGGTGTCTGTAGGGTTCCGTAGGGGTCTGTAGGGTTCCGTAGGCACCTGCAGTGTTCTGTAGGAGCCCATAGGGTTTTAGTGAGGTTCCGTTGTGTTGCTAAGGGTCTTGTAGAGTGCTGTCGGGTCCTGGAGTATTCTGTAAAGTTCCAGAGGGGCTCGTAGGGTTCCGTCAAAATCTGTAGGCTTCCCTAGGGGCGCGTAGAGTCCCGTAGATTTCCGTAGGGGCCTCTAGGGTTGAGTAAGTGCCCGCAGACGTCTGTAGGAATCCGTGGGATTCTGTAAGGTTCCGGAGGGTTCTGCAGGGTTCCGTAGGGGCCCGTAGAGTTCCGTAGTGGCTGGTCAAGTTCCGTAGGGCCCTGTACCGTTCCGTAACTGCCTGCAAGGGTCTTTAGGCTTCCGTAGGGGCTGGTAGGGTTCCATAAAGTTCCGTGGGTTCCTGCAGAGTTCTGCAAGTGCCCGCAAGGGCCTGTAGGGGCCCACAGTGTTTCTGTCAGGTTCCGTAGAGTTCCGTAGGGGCCATAGGTTTCCGTAGTGGCTGGTAGTATTCCGTAGGGGTCTGTAGGGTTCCGTAGGCACCTGCAGTGTTCTGTAGGAGCCCATAGGGTTTTAGTGAGGTTCCGTTGTGTTGCTAAGGGTCTTGTAGAGTGCTGTCGGGTCCTGGAGTATTCTGTAGGGTTCCAGAGGGGCTCGTAGGGTTCCGTCAAAATCTGTAGGGTTCCCTAGGGGCCCGTAGAGTCCCGTAGATTTCCGTAGGGGCCTGTAGGGTTGTGTAAGTGCCTGCAGGGGTTGGTAGGAGCTTGTAGGGTGCCATATGTTTCCGGAGGGTTGTGTAGGGTTCCGTAGGGACCTGTGGTGTTCCCTAGGGGCCTGTAGAGTCTCGTACAGTTCCGTAGGGTCCTGTAGGTTTCCATAAGCGCCCGCAGAGGTCTGAAGGAGCCCGTACTGTTCCGTAAGGATCCACAGGGCTCTGTAGAGCTTCGTAGGTTCCCTAGAGGCCTGTAGAGTACCGCAGGAGCCAGTAGTGTTCTGTAGGGGCCCATAGGGTTCCTTCCGTAGGGGCTGGCAGTGTTCCGTAGGGGCCTCTAGGGTTGAGTAAGTGCCCGCAGACGTCTGTAGGAATCCGTGGGATTCTGTAAGGTTCTGGAGGGTTCTGCAGGGTTCCGTAGGGGCCCGTAGAGTTCCGTAGTGGCTGGTAAAGTTCCGTAGGGTCCTGTGGTGTTCTGTATGGACCTGTAGGGTTCCGTAGGGGCCTGCAGGGTTCTGTAAGTGCCCGCAGGTGTCTGTAGGGTTCCGTAGGGGTCTGTAGGGTTCCGTAGGCACCTGCAGTGTTCTGTAGGAGCCCATAGGGTTTTAGTGAGGTTCCGTTGTGTCGCTAAGGGTCTTATAGAGTGCTGTCGGGTCCTGGAGTATTCTGTAGGGTTCCAGAGGGGCTCGTAGGGTTCTGTCAAAATCTGGAGGGTTGCCTAGGGGCCCGTAGAGTCCCGTAGATTTCCGTAGGGGCCTGTAGGGTTGAGTAAGTGCCCGCAGGGGTTGGTAGGAGCTTGTAGGGTTCCATAAGTTTCCAGAGGGTTGTGTAGGGTTCCGTAGGGGCCGGTGGTGTTCCCTAGGGGCCTGTAGAGTCTCGTACGGTTCCGTAGGGGCCTGTAGTGTTCCCTAGGGGCCTGTAGAGTCTCGTACAGTTCCGTAGGGTCCTGTAGGTTTCCATAAGCGCCCGCAGAGGTCTGAAGGGGCCCGTACTGTTCCGTAAGGATCCACAGGGCTCCGTAGAGCTTCGTAGGTTCCCTAGAGGCCTGTAGAGTACCGCAGGAGCCAGTAGCGTTCTGTAGGGGCCCGTAGGGTTCCTTCCATAGGGGCTGGCAGTGTTCCGTAGGGGCCTCTAGGGTTGAGTAAGTGCCCGCAGACGTCTGTAGGAATCCGTGGGATTCTGTAAGGTTCTGGAGGGTTCTGCAGGGTTCCGTAGGGGCCCGTAGAGTTCTGTAGTGGCTGGTAAAGTTCCGTAGGGTCCTGTGGGGTTCTGTATGGACCTGTAGGGTTCCGTAGGGGCCTGCAGGGTTCTGTAAGTGCCCGCAGGTGTCTGTAGGGTTCCGTAGGGGTCTGTAGGGTTCCGTAGGCACCTGCAGTGTTCTGTAGGAGCCCATAGGGTTTTAGTGAGGTTCCGTTGTGTTGCTAAGGGTCTTGTAGAGTGCTGTCGGGTCCTGGAGTATTCTGTAAAGTTCCAGAGGGGCTCGTAGGGTTCCGTCAAAATCTGTAGGCTTCCCTAGGGGCGCGTAGAGTCCCGTAGATTTCCGTAGGGGCCTCTAGGGTTGAGTAAGTGCCCGCAGACGTCTGTAGGAATCCGTGGGATTCTGTAAGGTTCTGGAGGGTTCTGCAGGGTTCCGTAGGGGCCCGTAGAGTTCCGTAGTGGCTGGTCAAGTTCCGTAGGGCCCTGTACCGTTCCGTAACTGCCTGCAAGGGTCTTTAGGCTTCCGTAGGGGCTGGTAGGGTTCCATAAAGTTCCGTGGGTTCCTGCAGAGTTCTGCAAGTGCCCGCAAGGGCCTGTAGGGGCCCACAGTGTTTCTGTCAGGTTCCGTAGAGTTCCGTAGGGGCCATAGGTTTCCGTAGTGGCTGGTAGTATTCCGTAGGGGTCTGTAGGGTTCCGTAGGCACCTGCAGTGTTCTGTAGGAGCCCATAGGGTTTTAGTGAGGTTCCGTTGTGTTGCTAAGGGTCTTGTAGAGTGCTGTCGGGTCCTGGAGTATTCTGTAGGGTTCCAGAGGGGCTCGTAGGGTTCCGTCAAAATCTGTAGGCTTCCCTAGGGGCCCGTAGAGTCCCGTAGATTTCCGTAGGGGCCTGTAGGGTTGTGTAAGTGCCTGCAGGGGTTGGTAGGAGCTTGTAGGGTGCCATATGTTTCCGGAGGGTTGTGTAGGGTTCCGTAGGGACCTGTGGTGTTCCCTAGGGGCCTGTAGAGTCTCGTACAGTTCCGTAGGGTCCTGTAGGTTTCCATAAGCGCCCGCAGAGGTCTGAAGGAGCCCGTACTGTTCCCTAAGGATCCACAGGGCTCTGTAGAGCTTCGTAGGTTCCCTAGAGGCCTGTAGAGTACCGCAGGAGCCAGTAGTGTTCTGTAGGGGCCCATAGGGTTCCTTCCGTAGGGGCTGGCAGTGTTCCGTAGGGGCCTCTAGGGTTGAGTAAGTGCCCGCAGACGTCTGTAGGAATCCGTGGGATTCTGTAAGGTTCTGGAGGGTTCTGCAGGGTTCCGTAGGGGCCCGTAGAGTTCCGTAGTGGCTTGTAAAGTTCCGTAGGGTCCTGTGGTGTTCTGTATGGACCTGTAGGGTTCCGTAGGGGCCTGCAGAGTTCTCTAAGTGCCCGCAGGGGTCTGTAGGGTTCCGTAGGGGTCTGTAGGGTTCCGTAGGCACCTGCAGTGTTCTGTAGGAGCCCATAGGGTTTTAGTGAGGTTCCGTTGTGTTGCTAAGGGTCTTGTAGAGTGCTGTCGGGTCCTGGAGTATTCTGTAAAGTTCCAGAGGGGCTCGTAGGGTTCCGTCAAAATCTGTAGGCTTCCCTAGGGGCGCATAGAGTCCCGTAGATTTCCGTAGGGGCCTCTAGGGTTGAGTAAGTGCCCGCAGACGTCTGTAGGAATCCGTGGGATTCTGTAAGGTTCTGGAGGGTTCTGCAGGGTTCCGTAGGGGCCCGTAGAGTTCCGTAGTGGCTGGTCAAGTTCCGTAGGGCCCTGTACCGTTCCGTAACTGCCTGCAAGGGTCTTTAGGCTTCCGTAGGGGCTGGTAGGGTTCCATAAAGTTCCGTGGGTTCCTGCAGAGTTCTGCAAGTGCCCGCAAGGGCCTGTAGGGGCCCACAGTGTTTCTGTCAGGTTCCGTAGAGTTCCGTAGGGGCCATAGGTTTCCGTAGTGGCTGGTAGTATTCCGTAGGGGTCTGTAGGGTTCCGTAGGCACCTGCAGTGTTCTGTAGGAGCCCATAGGGTTTTAGTGAGGTTCCATTGTGTTGCTAAGGGTCTTGTAGAGTGCTGTCGGGTCCTGGAGTATTCTGTAGGGTTCCAGAGGGGCTCGTAGGGTTCCGTCAAAATCTGTAGGGTTCCCTAGGGGCCCGTAGAGTCCCGTAGATTTCCGTAGGGGCCTGTAGGGTTGTGTAAGTGCCTGCAGGGGTTGGTAGGAGCTTGTAGGGTGCCATATGTTTCCGGAGGGTTGTGTAGGGTTCCGTAGGGACCTGTGGTGTTCCCTAGGGGCCTGTAGAGTCTCGTACAGTTCCGTAGGGTCCTGTAGGTTTCCATAAGCGCCCGCAGAGGTCTGAAGGAGCCCGTACTGTTCCGTAAGGATCCACAGGGCTCTGTAGAGCTTCGTAGGTTCCCTAGAGGCCTGTAGAGTACCGCAGGAGCCAGTAGTGTTCTGTAGGGGCCCATAGGGTTCCTTCCGTAGGGGCTGGCAGTGTTCCGTAGGGGCCTCTAGGGTTGAGTAAGTGCCCGCAGACGTCTGTAGGAATCCGTGGGATTCTGTAAGGTTCTGGAGGGTTCTGCAGGGTTCCGTAGGGGCCCGTAGAGTTCCGTAGTGGCTGGTAAAGTTCCGTAGGGTCCTGTGGTGTTCTGTATGGACCTGTAGGGTTCCGTAGGGGCCTGCAGGGTTCTGTAAGTGCCCACAGGTGTCTGTAGGGTTCCGTAGGGGTCTGTAGGGTTCCGTAGGCACCTGCAGTGTTCTGTAGGAGCCCATAGGGTTTTAGTGAGGTTCCGTTGTGTCGCTAAGGGTCTTATAGAGTGCTGTCGAGTCCTGGAGTATTCTGTAGGGTTCCAGAGGGGCTCGTAGGGTTCCGTCAAAATCTGGAGGGTTCCCTAGGGGCCCGTAGAGTCCCGTAGATTTCTGTAGGGGCCTGTAGGGTTGAGTAAGTGCCCGCAGGGGTTGGTAGGAGCTTGTAGGGTTCCATAAGTTTCCAGAGGGTTGTGTAGGGTTCCGTAGGGGCCTGTGGTGTTCCCTAGGGGCCTGTAGAGTCTCGTACGGTTCCGTAGGGGCCTGTAGTGTTCCCTAGGGGCCTGTAGAGTCTCGTACAGTTCCGTAGGGTCCTGTAGGTTTCCATAAGCGCCCGCAGAGGTCTGAAGGAGCCCGTCCTGTTCCCTAAGGATCCACAGGGCTCTATAGAGCTTCGTAGGTTCCCTAGAGGCCTGTAGAGTACCGCAGGAGCCAGTAGTGTTCTGTAGGGGCCCGTAGGGTTCCTTCCATAGGGGCTGGCAGTGTTCCGTAGGGGCCTCTAGGGTTGAGTAAGTGCCCGCAGACGTCTGTAGGAATCCGTGGGATTCTGTAAGGTTCTGGAGGGTTCTGCAGGGTTCCGTAGGGGCCCGTAGAGTTCCGTAGTGGCTTGTAAAGTTCCGTAGGGTCCTGTGGTGTTCTGTATGGACCTGTAGGGTTCCGTAGGGGCCTGCAGGGTTCTGTAAGTGCCCGCAGGTGTCTGTAGGGTTCCGTAGGGGTCTGTAGGGTTCCGTAGGCACCTGCAGTGTTCTGTAGGAGCCCATAGGGTTTTAGTGAGGTTCCGTTGTGTTGCTAAGGGTCTTGTAGAGTGCTGTCGGGTCCTGGAGTATTCTGTAGGGTTCCAGAGGGGCTCGTAGGGTTCCGTCAAAATCTGTAGGCTTCCCTAGGGGCCCGTAGAGTCCCGTAGATTTCCGTAGGGGCCTCTAGGGTTGAGTAAGTGCCCGCAGGAGTCTGTAGGAGTCTGTGGGATTCTGTAAGGTTCCGGAGGGTTCTGCAGGGTTCCGTAGGGGCCCGTAGAGTTCCGTAGTGGCTGGTCAAGTTCCGTAGGGCCCTGTACCGTTCCGTAACTGCCTGCAAGGGTCTTTAGGCTTCCGTAGGGGCTGGTAGGGTTCCATAAAGTTCCGTGGGTTCCTGCAGAGTTCTGCAAGTGCCCGCAAGGGCCTGTAGGGGCCCACAGTGTTTCTGTCAGGTTCCGTAGAGTTCCGTAGGGGCCATAGGTTTCCGTAGTGGCTGGTAGTATTCCGTAGGGGTCTGTAGGGTTCCGTAGGCACCTGCAGTGTTCTGTAGGAGCCCATAGGGTTTTAGTGAGGTTCCGTTGTGTTGCTAAGGGTCTTGTAGAGTGCTGTCGGGTCCTGGAGTATTCTGTAGGGTTCCAGAGGGGCTCGTAGGGTTCCGTCAAAATCTGTAGGGTTCCCTAGGGGCCCGTAGAGTCCCGTAGATTTCCGTAGGGGCCTGTAGGGTTGTGTAAGTGCCTGCAGGGGTTGGTAGGAGCTTGTAGGGTGCCATATGTTTCCGGAGGGTTGTGTAGGGTTCCGTAGGGACCTGTGGTGTTCCCTAGGGGCCTGTAGAGTCTCGTAGAGTTCCGTAGGGTCCTGTAGGTTTCCATAAGCGCCCGCAGAGGTCTGAAGGAGCCCGTACTGTTCCGTAAGGATCCACAGGGCTCTGTAGAGCTTCGTAGGTTCCCTAGAGGCCTGTAGAGTACCGCAGGAGCCAGTAGTGTTCTGTAGGGGCCCATAGGGTTCCTTCCGTAGGGGCTGGCAGTGTTCCGTAGGGGCCTCTAGGTTTGAGTAAGTGCCCGCAGACGTCTGTAGGAATCCGTGGGATTCTGTAAGGTTCTGGAGGGTTCTGCAGGGTTCCGTAGGGGCCCGTAGAGTTCCGTAGTGGCTGGTAAAGTTCCGTAGGGTCCTGTGGTGTTCTGTATGGACCTGTAGGGTTCCGTAGGGGCCTGCAGGGTTCTGTAAGTGCCCACAGGTGTCTGTAGGGTTCCGTAGGGGTCTGTAGGGTTCCGTAGGCACCTGCAGTGTTCTGTAGGAGCCCATAGGGTTTTAGTGAGGTTCCGTTGTGTCGCTAAGGGTCTTATAGAGTGCTGTCGAGTCCTGGAGTATTCTGTAGGGTTCCAGAGGGGCTCGTAGGGTTCCGTCAAAATCTGGAGGGTTCCCTAGGGGCCCGTAGAGTCCCGTAGATTTCTGTAGGGGCCTGTAGGGTTGAGTAAGTGCCTGCAGGGGTTGGTAGGAGCTTGTAGGGTTCCATAAGTTTCCAGAGGGTTGTGTAGGGTTCCGTAGGGGCCTGTGGTGTTCCCTAGGGGCCTGTAGAGTCTCGTACGGTTCCGTAGGGGCCTGTAGTGTTCCCTAGGGGCCTGTAGAGTCTCGTACAGTTCCGTAGGGTCCTGTAGGTTTCCATAAGCGCCCGCAGAGGTCTGAAGGAGCCCGTCCTGTTCCCTAAGGATCCACAGGGCTCTATAGAGCTTCGTAGGTTCCCTAGAGGCCTGTAGAGTACCGCAGGAGCCAGTAGTGTTCTGTAGGGGCCCGTAGGGTTCCTTCCATAGGGGCTGGCAGTGTTCCGTAGGGGCCTCTAGGGTTGAGTAAGTGCCCGCAGACGTCTGTAGGAATCCGTGGGATTCTGTAAGGTTCTGGAGGGTTCTGCAGGGTTCCGTAGGGGCCCGTAGAGTTCTGTAGTGGCTGGTAAAGTTCCGTAGGGTCCTGTGGGGTTCTGTATGGACCTGTAGGGTTCCGTAGGGGCCTGCAGGGTTCTGTAAGTGCCCGCAGGTGTCTGTAGGGTTCCGTAGGGGTCTGTAGGGTTCCGTAGGCACCTGCAGTGTTCTGTAGGAGCCCATAGGGTTTTAGTGAGGTTCCGTTGTGTTGCTAAGGGTCTTGTAGAGTGCTGTCGGGTCCTGGAGTATTCTGTAGGGTTCCAGAGGGGCTCGTAGGGTTCCGTCAAAATCTGTAGGCTTCCCTAGGGGCCCGTAGAGTCCCGTAGATTTCCGTAGGGGCCTCTAGGGTTGAGTAAGTGCCCGCAGGAGTCTGTAGGAGTCTGTGGGATTCTGTAAGGTTCCGGAGGGTTCTGCAGGGTTCCGTAGGGGCCCGTAGAGTTCCGTAGTGGCTGGTCAAGTTCCGTAGGGCCCTGTACCGTTCCGTAACTGCCTGCAAGGGTCTTTAGGCTTCCGTAGGGGCTGGTAGGGTTCCATAAAGTTCCGTGGGTTCCTGCAGAGTTCTGCAAGTGCCCGCAAGGGCCTGTAGGGGCCCACAGTGTTTCTGTCAGGTTCCGTAGAGTTCCGTAGGGGCCATAGGTTTCCGTAGTGGCTGGTAGTATTCCGTAGGGGTCTGTAGGGTTCCGTAGGCACCTGCAGTGTTCTGTAGGAGCCCATAGGGTTTTAGTGAGGTTCCGTTGTGTTGCTAAGGGTCTTGTAGAGTGCTGTCGGGTCCTGGAGTATTCTGTAGGGTTCCAGAGGGGCTCGTAGGGTTCCGTCAAAATCTGGAGGGTTCCCTAGGGGCCCGTAGAGTCCCGTAGATTTCCGTAGGGGCCTGTAGGGTTGTGTAAGTGCCTGCAGGGGTTGGTAGGAGCTTGTAGGGTGCCATATGTTTCCGGAGGGTTGTGTAGGGTTCCGTAGGGACCTGTGGTGTTCCCTAGGGGCCTGTAGAGTCTCGTACAGTTCCGTAGGGTCCTGTAGGTTTCCATAAGCGCCCGCAGAGGTCTGAAGGAGCCCGTACTGTTCCCTAAGGATCCACAGGGCTCTATAGAGCTTCGTAGGTTCCCTAGAGGCCTGTAGAGTACCGCAGGAGCCAGTAGTGTTCTGTAGGGGCCCGTAGGGTTCCTTCCATAGGGGCTGGCAGTGTTCCGTAGGGGCCTCTAGGGTTGAGTAAGTGCCCGCAGACGTCTGTAGGAATCCGTGGGATTCTGTAAGGTTCTGGAGGGTTCTGCAGGGTTCCGTAGGGGCCCGTAGAGTTCCGTAGTGGCTGGTAAAGTTCCGTAGGGTCCTGTGGTGTTCTGTATGGACCTGTAGGGTTCCGTAGGGGCCTGCAGGGTTCTGTAAGTGCCCGCAGGTGTCTGTAGGGTTCCGTAGGGGTCTGTAGGGTTCCGTAGGCACCTGCAGTGTTCTGTAGGAGCCCATAGGGTTTTAGTGAGGTTCCGTTGTGTTGCTAAGGGTCTTGTAGAGTGCTGTCGGGTCCTGGAGTATTCTGTAAAGTTCCAGAGGGGCTCGTAGGGTTCCGTCAAAATCTGTAGGGTTCCCTAGGGGCGCGTAGAGTCCCGTAGATTTCCGTAGGGGCCTGTAGGGTTGAGTAAGTGCCCGCAGGAGTCTGTAGGAGTCTGTGGGATTCTGTAAGGTTCCGGAGGGTTCTGCAGGGTTCCGTAGGGGCCCGTAGAGTTCCGTAGTGGCTGGTCAAGTTCCGTAGGGCCCTGTACCGTTCCGTAACTGCCTGCAAGGGTCTTTAGGCTTCCGTAGGGGCTGGTAGGGTTCCATAAAGTTCCGTGGGTTCCTGCAGAGTTCTGCAAGTGCCCGCAAGGGCCTGTAGGGGCCCACAGTGTTTCTGTCAGGTTCCGTAGAGTTCCGTAGGGGCCATAGGTTTCCGTAGTGGCTGGTAGTATTCCGTAGGGGTCTGTAGGGTTCCGTAGGCACCTGCAGTGTTCTGTAGGAGCCCATAGGGTTTTAGTGAGGTTCCGTTGTGTTGCTAAGGGTCTTGTAGAGTGCTGTCGGGTCCTGGAGTATTCTGTAGGGTTCCAGAGGGGCTCGTAGGGTTCCGTCAAAATCTGGAGGGTTCCCTAGGGGCCCGTAGAGTCCCGTAGATTTCCGTAGGGGCCTGTAGGGTTGTGTAAGTGCCTGCAGGGGTTGGTAGGAGCTTGTAGGGTGCCATATGTTTCCGGAGGGTTGTGTAGGGTTCCGTAGGGACCTGTGGTGTTCCCTAGGGGCCTGTAGAGTCTCGTACAGTTCCGTAGGGTCCTGTAGGTTTCCATAAGCGCCCGCAGAGGTCTGAAGGAGCCCGTACTGTTCCGTAAGGATCCACAGGGCTCCGTAGAGCTTCGTAGGTTCCCTAGAGGCCTGTAGAGTACCGCAGGAGCCAGTAGTGTTCTGTAGGGGCCCATAGGGTTCCTTCCGTAGGGGCTGGCAGTGTTCCGTAGGGGCCTCTAGGGTTGAGTAAGTGCCCGCAGACGTCTGTAGGAATCCGTGGGATTCTGTAAGGTTCTGGAGGGTTCTGCAGGGTTCCGTAGGGGCCCGTAGAGTTCCGTAGTGGCTGGTAAAGTTCCGTAGGGCCCTGTGGGGTTCTGTATGGACCTGTAGGGTTCCGTAGGGGCCTGCAGGGTTCTGTAAGTGCCCGCAGGTGTCTGTAGGGTTCCGTAGGGGTCTGTAGGGTTCCGTAGGCACCTGCAGTGTTCTGTAGGAGCCCATAGGGTTTTAGTGAGGTTCCGTTGTGTCGCTAAGGGTCTTATAGAGTGCTGTCGGGTCCTGGAGTATTCTGTAGGGTTCCAGAGGGGCTCGTAGGGTTCCGTCAAAATCTGGAGGGTTCCCTAGGGGCCCGTAGAGTCCCGTAGATTTCCGTAGGGGCCTGTAGGGTTGTGTAAGTGCCCGCAGGGGTTGGTAGGAGCTTGTAGGGTTCCATAAGTTTCCAGAGGGTTGTGTAGGGTTCCGTAGGGGCCTGTGGTGTTCCCTAGGGGCCTGTAGAGTCTCGTACGGTTCCGTAGGGGCCTGTAGTGTTCCCTAGGGGCCTGTAGAGTCTCGTACAGTTCCGTAGGGTCCTGTAGGTTTCCATAAGCGCCCGCAGAGGTCTCAAGGGGCCCGTACTGTTCCGTAAGGATCCACAGGGCTCCGTAGAGCTTCGTAGGTTCCCTAGAGGCCTGTAGAGTACCGCAGGAGCCAGTAGTGTTCTGTAGGGGCCCGTAGGGTTCCTTCCATAGGGGCTGGCACTGTTCCGTAGGGGCCTCTAGGGTTGAGTAAGTGCCCGCAGACGTCTGTAGGAATCCGTGGGATTCTGTAAGGTTCTGGAGGGTTCTGCAGGGTTCCGTAGGGGCCCGTAGAGTTCCGTAGTGGCTGGTCAAGTTCCGTAGGGCCCTGTACCGTTCCGTAACTGCCTGCAAGGGTCTTTAGGCTTCCGTAGGGGCTGGTAGGGTTCCATAAAGTTCCGTGGGTTCCTGCAGAGTTCTGCAAGTGCCCGCAAGGGCCTGTAGGGGCCCACAGTGTTTCTGTCAGGTTCCGTAGAGTTCCGTAGGGGCCTTAGGTTTCCGTAGTGGCTGGTAGTATTCCGTAGGGGTCTGTAGGGTTCCGTAGGCACCTGCAGTGTTCTGTAGGAGCCCATAGGGTTTTAGTGAGGTTCCGTTGTGTTGCTAAGGGTCTTGTAGAGTGCTGTCGGGTCCTGGAGTATTCTGTAGGGTTCCAGAGGGGCTCGTAGGGTTCCGTCAAAATCTGTAGGGTTCCCTAGGGGCCCGTAGAGTCCCGTAGATTTCCGTAGGGGCCTGTAGGGTTGTGTAAGTGCCTGCAGGGGTTGGTAGGAGCTTGTAGGGTGCCATATGTTTCCGGAGGGTTGTGTAGGGTTCCGTAGGGACCTGTGGTGTTCCCTAGGGGCCTGTAGAGTCTCGTACAGTTCCGTAGGGTCCTGTAGGTTTCCATAAGCGCCCGCAGAGGTCTGAAGGAGCCCGTACTGTTCCGTAAGGATCCACAGGGCTCTGTAGAGCTTCGTAGGTTCCCTAGAGGCCTGTAGAGTACCGCAGGAGCCAGTAGTGTTCTGTAGGGGCCCATAGGGTTCCTTCCGTAGGGGCTGGCAGTGTTCCGTAGGGGCCTCTAGGGTTGAGTAAGTGCCCGCAGACGTCTGTAGGAATCCGTGGGATTCTGTAAGGTTCTGGAGGGTTCTGCAGGGTTCCGTAGGGGCCCGTAGAGTTCCGTAGTGGCTGGTAAAGTTCCGTAGGGCCCTGTGGGGTTCTGTATGGACCTGTAGGGTTCCGTAGGGGCCTGCAGGGTTCTCTAAGTGCCCGCAGGTGTCTGTAGGGTTCCGTAGGGGTCTGTAGGGTTCCGTAGGCACCTGCAGTGTTCTGTAGGAGCCCATAGGGTTTTAGTGAGGTTCCGTTGTGTCGCTAAGGGTCTTATAGAGTGCTGTCGGGTCCTGGAGTATTCTGTAGGGTTCCAGAGGGGCTCGTAGGGTTCCGTCAAAATCTGGAGGGTTCCCTAGGGGCCCGTAGAGTCCCGTAGATTTCCGTAGGGGCCTGTAGGGTTGTGTAAGTGCCTGCAGAGGTTGGTAGGAGCTTGTAGGGTTCCATAAGTTTCCAGAGGGTTGTGTAGGGTTTCGTAGGGGCCTGTGGTGTTCCCTAGGGGCCTGTAGAGTCTCGTACGGTTCCGTAGGGGCCTGTAGTGTTCCCTAGGGGCCTGTAGAGTCTCGTACAGTTCCGTAGGGTCCTGTAGGTTTCCATAAGCGCCCGCAGAGGTCTGAAGGGGCCCGTACTGTTCCGTAAGGATCCACAGGGCTCCGTAGAGCTTCGTAGGTTCCCTAGAGGCCTGTAGAGTACCGCAGGAGCCAGTAGTGTTCTGTAGGGGCCCGTAGGGTTCCTTCCATAGGGGCTGGCAGTGTTCCGTAGGGGCCTCTAGGGTTGAGTAAGTGCCCGCAGACGTCTGTAGGAATCCGTGGGATTCTGTAAGGTTCTGGAGGGTTCTGCAGGGTTCCGTAGGGGCCCGTAGAGTTCTGTAGTGGCTGGTAAAGTTCCGTAGGGTCCTGTGGGGTTCTGTATGGACCTGTAGGGTTCCGTAGGGGCCTGCAGGGTTCTGTAAGTGCCCGCAGGTGTCTGTAGGGTTCCGTAGGGGTCTGTAGGGTTCCGTAGGCACCTGCAGTGTTCTGTAGGAGCCCATAGGGTTTTAGTGAGGTTCCGTTGTGTTGCTAAGGGTCTTGTAGAGTGCTGTCGGGTCCTGGAGTATTCTGTAAAGTTCCAGAGGGGCTCGTAGGGTTCCGTCAAAATCTGTAGGCTTCCCTAGGGGCCCGTAGAGTCCCGTAGATTTCCGTAGGGGCCTCTAGGGTTGAGTAAGTGCCCGCAGGAGTCTGTAGGAGTCTGTGGGATTCTGTAAGGTTCCGGAGGGTTCTGCAGGGTTCCGTAGGGGCCCGTAGAGTTCCGTAGTGGCTGGTCAAGTTCCGTAGGGCCCTGTACCGTTCCGTAACTGCCTGCAAGGGTCTTTAGGCTTCCGTAGGGGCTGGTAGGGTTCCATAAAGTTCCGTGGGTTCCTGCAGAGTTCTGCAAGTGCCCGCAAGGGCCTGTAGGGTCCCACAGTGTTTCTGTCAGGTTCCGTAGAGTTCCGTAGGGGCCATAGGTTTCCGTAGTGGCTGGTAGTATTCCGTAGGGGTCTGTAGGGTTCCGTAGGCACCTGCAGTGTTCTGTAGGAGCCCATAGGGTTTTAGTGAGGTTCCGTTGTGTTGCTAAGGGTCTTGTAGAGTGCTGTCGGGTCCTGGAGTATTCTGTAGGGTTCCAGAGGGGCTCGTAGGGTTCCGTCAAAATCTGTAGGGTTCCCTAGGGGCCCGTAGAGTCCCGTAGATTTCCGTAGGGGCCTGTAGGGTTGTGTAAGTGCCTGCAGGGGTTGGTAGGAGCTTGTAGGGTGCCATATGTTTCCGGAGGGTTGTGTAGGGTTCCGTAGGGACCTGTGGTGTTCCCTAGGGGCCTGTAGAGTCTCGTACAGTTCCGTAGGGTCCTGTAGGTTTCCATAAGCGCCCGCAGAGGTCTGAAGGAGCCCGTACTGTTCCGTAAGGATCCACAGGGCTCTGTAGAGCTTCGTAGGTTCCCTAGAGGCCTGTAGAGTACCGCAGGAGCCAGTAGTGTTCTGTAGGGGCCCATAGGGTTCCTTCCGTAGGGGCTGGCAGTGTTCCGTAGGGGCCTCTAGGGTTGAGTAAGTGCCCGCAGACGTCTGTAGGAATCCGTGGGATTCTGTAAGGTTCTGGAGGGTTCTGCAGGGTTCCGTAGGGGCCCGTAGAGTTCCGTAGTGGCTGGTAAAGTTCCGTAGGGCCCTGTGGGGTTCTGTATGGACCTGTAGGGTTCCGTAGGGGCCTGCAGGGTTCTCTAAGTGCCCGCAGGTGTCTGTAGGGTTCCGTAGGGGTCTGTAGGGTTCCGTAGGCACCTGCAGTGTTCTGTAGGAGCCCATAGGGTTTTAGTGAGGTTCCGTTGTGTCGCTAAGGGTCTTATAGAGTGCTGTCGGGTCCTGGAGTATTCTGTAGGGTTCCAGAGGGGCTCGTAGGGTTCCGTCAAAATCTGTAGGCTTCCCTAGGGGCCCGTAGAGTCCCGTAGATTTCCGTAGGGGCCTCTAGGGTTGAGTAAGTGCCCGCAGGAGTCTGTAGGAGTCTGTGGGATTCTGTAAGGTTCCGGAGGGTTCTGCAGGGTTCCGTAGGGGCCCGTAGAGTTCCGTAGTGGCTGGTCAAGTTCCGTAGGGCCCTGTACCGTTCCGTAACTGCCTGCAAGGGTCTTTAGGCTTCCGTAGGGGCTGGTAGGGTTCCATAAAGTTCCGTGGGTTCCTGCAGAGTTCTGCAAGTGCCCGCAAGGGCCTGTAGGGTCCCACAGTGTTTCTGTCAGGTTCCGTAGAGTTCCGTAGGGGCCATAGGTTTCCGTAGTGGCTGGTAGTATTCCGTAGGGGTCTGTAGGGTTCCGTAGGCACCTGCAGTGTTCTGTAGGAGCCCATAGGGTTTTAGTGAGGTTCCGTTGTGTTGCTAAGGGTCTTGTAGAGTGCTGTCGGGTCCTGGAGTATTCTGTAGGGTTCCAGAGGGGCTCGTAGGGTTCCGTCAAAATCTGTAGGCTTCCCTAGGGGCCCGTAGAGTCCCGTAGATTTCCGTAGGGGCCTGTAGGGTTGTGTAAGTGCCTGCAGGGGTTGGTAGGAGCTTGTAGGGTGCCATATGTTTCCGGAGGGTTGTGTAGGGTTCCGTAGGGACCTGTGGTGTTCCCTAGGGGCCTGTAGAGTCTCGTACAGTTCCGTAGGGTCCTGTAGGTTTCCATAAGCGCCCGCAGAGGTCTGAAGGAGCCCGTACTGTTCCGTAAGGATCCACAGGGCTCCGTAGAGCTTCGTAGGTTCCCTAGAGGCCTGTAGAGTACCGCAGGAGCCAGTAGTGTTCTGTAGGGGCCCATAGGGTTCCTTCCGTAGGGGCTGGCAGTGTTCCGTAGGGGCCTCTAGGGTTGAGTAAGTGCCCGCAGACGTCTGTAGGAATCCGTGGGATTCTGTAAGGTTCTGGAGGGTTCTGCAGGGTTCCGTAGGGGCCCGTAGAGTTCCGTAGTGGCTGGTAAAGTTCCGTAGGGCCCTGTGGGGTTCTGTATGGACCTGTAGGGTTCCGTAGGGGCCTGCAGGGTTCTGTAAGTGCCCGCAGGTGTCTGTAGGGTTCCGTAGGGGTCTGTAGGGTTCCGTAGGCACCTGCAGTGTTCTGTAGGAGCCCATAGGGTTTTAGTGAGGTTCCGTTGTGTCGCTAAGGGTCTTGTAGAGTGCTGTCGGGTCCTGGAGTATTCTGTAAAGTTCCAGAGGGGCTCGTAGGGTTCCGTCAAAATCTGTAGGCTTCCCTAGGGGCGCGTAGAGTCCCGTAGATTTCCGTAGGGGCCTCTAGGGTTGAGTAAGTGCCCGCAGGAGTCTGTAGGAGTCTGTGGGATTCTGTAAGGTTCCGGAGGGTTCTGCAGGGTTCCGTAGGGGCCCGTAGAGTTCCGTAGTGGCTGGTCAAGTTCCGTAGGGCCCTGTACCGTTCCGTAACTGCCTGCAAGGGTCTTTAGGCTTCCGTAGGGGCTGGTAGGGTTCCATAAAGTTCCGTGGGTTCCTGCAGAGTTCTGCAAGTGCCCGCAAGGGCCTGTAGGGTCCCACAGTGTTTCTGTCAGGTTCCGTAGAGTTCCGTAGGGGCCATAGGTTTCCGTAGTGGCTGGTAGTATTCCGTAGGGGTCTGTAGGGTTCCGTAGGCACCTGCAGTGTTCTGTAGGAGCCCATAGGGTTTTAGTGAGGTTCCGTTGTGTTGCTAAGGGTCTCGTAGAGTGCTGTCGGGTCCTGGAGTATTCTGTAGGGTTCCAGAGGGGCTCGTAGGGTTCCGTCAAAATCTGTAGGGTTCCCTAGGGGCCCGTAGAGTCCCGTAGATTTCCGTAGGGGCCTGTAGGGTTGTGTAAGTGCCTGCAGGGGTTGGTAGGAGCTTGTAGGGTGCCATATGTTTCCGGAGGGTTGTGTAGGGTTCCGTAGGGACCTGTGGTGTTCCCTAGGGGCCTGTAGAGTCTCGTACAGTTCCGTAGGGTCCTGTAGGTTTCCATAAGCGCCCGCAGAGGTCTGAAGGAGCCCGTCCTGTTCCCTAAGGATCCACAGGGCTCTATAGAGCTTCGTAGGTTCCCTAGAGGCCTGTAGAGTACCGCAGGAGCCAGTAGTGTTCTGTAGGGGCCCGTAGGGTTCCTTCCATAGGGGCTGGCAGTGTTCCGTAGGGGCCTCTAGGGTTGAGTAAGTGCCCGCAGACGTCTGTAGGAATCCGTGGGATTCTGTAAGGTTCTGGAGGGTTCTGCAGGGTTCCGTAGGGGCCCGTAGAGTTCCGTAGTGGCTTGTAAAGTTCCGTAGGGTCCTGTGGTGTTCTGTATGGACCTGTAGGGTTCCGTAGGGGCCTGCAGGGTTCTGTAAGTGCCCGCAGGTGTCTGTAGGGTTCCGTAGGGGTCTGTAGGGTTCCGTAGGCACCTGCAGTGTTCTGTAGGAGCCCATAGGGTTTTAGTGAGGTTCCGTTGTGTTGCTAAGGGTCTTGTAGAGTGCTGTCGGGTCCTGGAGTATTCTGTAAAGTTCCAGAGGGGCTCGTAGGGTTCCGTCAAAATCTGTAGGCTTCCCTAGGGGCGCGTAGAGTCCCGTAGATTTCCGTAGGGGCCTGTAGGGTTGAGTAAGTGCCCGCAGGAGTCTGTAGGAGTCTGTGGGATTCTGTAAGGTTCCGGAGGGTTCTGCAGGGTTCCGTAGGGGCCCGTAGAGTTCCGTAGTGGCTGGTCAAGTTCCGTAGGGCCCTGTACCGTTCCGTAACTGCCTGCAAGGGTCTTTAGGCTTCCGTAGGGGCTGGTAGGGTTCCATAAAGTTCCGTGGGTTCCTGCAGAGTTCTGCAAGTGCCCGCAAGGGCCTGTAGGGGCCCACAGTGTTTCTGTCAGGTTCCGTAGAGTTCCGTAGGGGCCTTAGGTTTCCGTAGTGGCTGGTAGTATTCCGTAGGGGTCTGTAGGGTTCCGTAGGCACCTGCAGTGTTCTGTAGGAGCCCATAGGGTTTTAGTGAGGTTCCGTTGTGTTGCTAAGGGTCTTGTAGAGTGCTGTCGGGTCCTGGAGTATTCTGTAGGGTTCCAGAGGGGCTCGTAGGGTTCCGTCAAAATCTGTAGGGTTCCCTAGGGGCCCGTAGAGTCCCGTAGATTTCCGTAGGGGCCTGTAGGGTTGTGTAAGTGCCTGCAGGGGTTGGTAGGAGCTTGTAGGGTGCCATATGTTTCCGGAGGGTTGTGTAGGGTTCCGTAGGGACCTGTGGTGTTCCCTAGGGGCCTGTAGAGTCTCGTACAGTTCCGTAGGGTCCTGTAGGTTTCCATAAGCGCCCGCAGAGGTCTGAAGGAGCCCGTACTGTTCCGTAAGGATCCACAGGGCTCCGTAGAGCTTCGTAGGTTCCCTAGAGGCCTGTAGAGTACCGCAGGAGCCAGTAGTGTTCTGTAGGGGCCCATAGGGTTCCTTCCGTAGGGGCTGGCAGTGTTCCGTAGGGGCCTCTAGGGTTGAGTAAGTGCCCGCAGACGTCTGTAGGAATCCGTGGGATTCTGTAAGGTTCTGGAGGGTTCTGCAGGGTTCCGTAGGGGCCCGTAGAGTTCCGTAGTGGCTGGTAAAGTTCCGTAGGGCCCTGTGGGGTTCTGTATGGACCTGTAGGGTTCCGTAGGGGCCTGCAGGGTTCTCTAAGTGCCCGCAGGTGTCTGTAGGGTTCCGTAGGGGTCTGTAGGGTTCCGTAGGCACCTGCAGTGTTCTGTAGGAGCCCATAGGGTTTTAGTGAGGTTCCGTTGTGTCGCTAAGGGTCTTATAGAGTGCTGTCGGGTCCTGGAGTATTCTGTAGGGTTCCAGAGGGGCTCGTAGGGTTCCGTCAAAATCTGGAGGGTTCCCTAGGGGCCCGTAGAGTCCCGTAGATTTCCGTAGGGGCCTGTAGGGTTGTGTAAGTGCCCGCAGGGGTTGGTAGGAGCTTGTAGGGTTCCATAAGTTTCCAGAGGGTTGTGTAGGGTTCCGTAGGGGCCTGTGGTGTTCCCTAGGGGCCTGTAGAGTCTCGTACAGTTCCGTAGGGTCCTGTAGGTTTCCATAAGCGCCCGCAGAGGTCTGAAGGGGCCCGTACTGTTCCGTAAGGATCCACAGGGCTCCGTAGAGCTTCGTAGGTTCCCTAGAGGCCTGTAGAGTACCGCAGGAGCCAGTAGTGTTCTGTAGGGGCCCGTAGGGTTCCTTCCATAGGGGCTGGCACTGTTCCGTAGGGGCCTCTAGGGTTGAGTAAGTGCCCGCAGACGTCTGTAGGAATCCGTGGGATTCTGTAAGGTTCTGGAGGGTTCTGCAGGGTTCCGTAGGGGCCCGTAGAGTTCCGTAGTGGCTGGTCAAGTTCCGTAGGGCCCTGTACCGTTCCGTAACTGCCTGCAAGGGTCTTTAGGCTTCCGTAGGGGCTGGTAGGGTTCCATAAAGTTCCGTGGGTTCCTGCAGAGTTCTGCAAGTGCCCGCAAGGGCCTGTAGGGGCCCACAGTGTTTCTGTCAGGTTCCGTAGAGTTCCGTAGGGGCCTTAGGTTTCCGTAGTGGCTGGTAGTATTCCGTAGGGGTCTGTAGGGTTCCGTAGGCACCTGCAGTGTTCTGTAGGAGCCCATAGGGTTTTAGTGAGGTTCCGTTGTGTTGCTAAGGGTCTTGTAGAGTGCTGTCGGGTCCTGGAGTATTCTGTAGGGTTCCAGAGGGGCTCGTAGGGTTCCGTCAAAATCTGTAGGGTTCCCTAGGGGCCCGTAGAGTCCCGTAGATTTCCGTAGGGGCCTGTAGGGTTGTGTAAGTGCCTGCAGGGGTTGGTAGGAGCTTGTAGGGTGCCATATGTTTCCGGAGGGTTGTGTAGGGTTCCGTAGGGACCTGTGGTGTTCCCTAGGGGCCTGTAGAGTCTCGTACAGTTCCGTAGGGTCCTGTAGGTTTCCATAAGCGCCCGCAGAGGTCTGAAGGAGCCCGTACTGTTCCGTAAGGATCCACAGGGCTCTGTAGAGCTTCGTAGGTTCCCTAGAGGCCTGTAGAGTACCGCAGGAGCCAGTAGTGTTCTGTAGGGGCCCATAGGGTTCCTTCCGTAGGGGCTGGCAGTGTTCCGTAGGGGCCTCTAGGGTTGAGTAAGTGCCCGCAGACGTCTGTAGGAATCCGTGGGATTCTGTAAGGTTCTGGAGGGTTCTGCAGGGTTCCGTAGGGGCCCGTAGAGTTCCGTAGTGGCTGGTAAAGTTCCGTAGGGCCCTGTGGGGTTCTGTATGGACCTGTAGGGTTCCGTAGGGGCCTGCAGGGTTCTCTAAGTGCCCGCAGGTGTCTGTAGGGTTCCGTAGGGGTCTGTAGGGTTCCGTAGGCACCTGCAGTGTTCTGTAGGAGCCCATAGGGTTTTAGTGAGGTTCCGTTGTGTCGCTAAGGGTCTTATAGAGTGCTGTCGGGTCCTGGAGTATTCTGTAGGGTTCCAGAGGGGCTCGTAGGGTTCCGTCAAAATCTGGAGGGTTCCCTAGGGGCCCGTAGAGTCCCGTAGATTTCCGTAGGGGCCTGTAGGGTTGAGTAAGTGCCTGCAGAGGTTGGTAGGAGCTTGTAGGGTTCCATAAGTTTCCAGAGGGTTGTGTAGGGTTTCGTAGGGGCCTGTGGTGTTCCCTAGGGGCCTGTAGAGTCTCGTACGGTTCCGTAGGGGCCTGTAGTGTTCCCTAGGGGCCTGTAGAGTCTCGTACAGTTCCGTAGGGTCCTGTAGGTTTCCATAAGCGCCCGCAGAGGTCTGAAGGGGCCCGTACTGTTCCGTAAGGATCCACAGGGCTCCGTAGAGCTTCGTAGGTTCCCTAGAGGCCTGTAGAGTACCGCAGGAGCCAGTAGTGTTCTGTAGGGGCCCGTAGGGTTCCTTCCATAGGGGCTGGCAGTGTTCCGTAGGGGCCTCTAGGGTTGAGTAAGTGCCCGCAGACGTCTGTAGGAATCCGTGGGATTCTGTAAGGTTCTGGAGGGTTCTGCAGGGTTCCGTAGGGGCCCGTAGAGTTCTGTAGTGGCTGGTAAAGTTCCGTAGGGTCCTGTGGGGTTCTGTATGGACCTGTAGGGTTCCGTAGGGGCCTGCAGGGTTCTGTAAGTGCCCGCAGGTGTCTGTAGGGTTCCGTAGGGGTCTGTAGGGTTCCGTAGGCACCTGCAGTGTTCTGTAGGAGCCCATAGGGTTTTAGTGAGGTTCCGTTGTGTTGCTAAGGGTCTTGTAGAGTGCTGTCGGGTCCTGGAGTATTCTGTAAAGTTCCAGAGGGGCTCGTAGGGTTCCGTCAAAATCTGTAGGCTTCCCTAGGGGCCCGTAGAGTCCCGTAGATTTCCGTAGGGGCCTCTAGGGTTGAGTAAGTGCCCGCAGGAGTCTGTAGGAGTCTGTGGGATTCTGTAAGGTTCCGGAGGGTTCTGCAGGGTTCCGTAGGGGCCCGTAGAGTTCCGTAGTGGCTGGTCAAGTTCCGTAGGGCCCTGTACCGTTCCGTAACTGCCTGCAAGGGTCTTTAGGCTTCCGTAGGGGCTGGTAGGGTTCCATAAAGTTCCGTGGGTTCCTGCAGAGTTCTGCAAGTGCCCGCAAGGGCCTGTAGGGTCCCACAGTGTTTCTGTCAGGTTCCGTAGAGTTCCGTAGGGGCCATAGGTTTCCGTAGTGGCTGGTAGTATTCCGTAGGGGTCTGTAGGGTTCCGTAGGCACCTGCAGTGTTCTGTAGGAGCCCATAGGGTTTTAGTGAGGTTCCGTTGTGTTGCTAAGGGTCTTGTAGAGTGCTGTCGGGTCCTGGAGTATTCTGTAGGGTTCCAGAGGGGCTCGTAGGGTTCCGTCAAAATCTGTAGGCTTCCCTAGGGGCCCGTAGAGTCCCGTAGATTTCCGTAGGGGCCTGTAGGGTTGTGTAAGTGCCTGCAGGGGTTGGTAGGAGCTTGTAGGGTGCCATATGTTTCCGGAGGGTTGTGTAGGGTTCCGTAGGGACCTGTGGTGTTCCCTAGGGGCCTGTAGAGTCTCGTACAGTTCCGTAGGGTCCTGTAGGTTTCCATAAGCGCCCGCAGAGGTCTGAAGGAGCCCGTACTGTTCCGTAAGGATCCACAGGGCTCCGTAGAGCTTCGTAGGTTCCCTAGAGGCCTGTAGAGTACCGCAGGAGCCAGTAGTGTTCTGTAGGGGCCCATAGGGTTCCTTCCGTAGGGGCTGGCAGTGTTCCGTAGGGGCCTCTAGGGTTGAGTAAGTGCCCGCAGACGTCTGTAGGAATCCGTGGGATTCTGTAAGGTTCTGGAGGGTTCTGCAGGGTTCCGTAGGGGCCCGTAGAGTTCCGTAGTGGCTGGTAAAGTTCCGTAGGGCCCTGTGGGGTTCTGTATGGACCTGTAGGGTTCCGTAGGGGCCTGCAGGGTTCTGTAAGTGCCCGCAGGTGTCTGTAGGGTTCCGTAGGGGTCTGTAGGGTTCCGTAGGCACCTGCAGTGTTCTGTAGGAGCCCATAGGGTTTTAGTGAGGTTCCGTTGTGTCGCTAAGGGTCTTGTAGAGTGCTGTCGGGTCCTGGAGTATTCTGTAAAGTTCCAGAGGGGCTCGTAGGGTTCCGTCAAAATCTGTAGGCTTCCCTAGGGGCGCGTAGAGTCCCGTAGATTTCCGTAGGGGCCTCTAGGGTTGAGTAAGTGCCCGCAGGAGTCTGTAGGAGTCTGTGGGATTCTGTAAGGTTCTGGAGGGTTCTGCAGGGTTCCGTAGGGGCCCGTAGAGTTCCGTAGTGGCTGGTCAAGTTCCGTAGGGCCCTGTACCGTTCCGTAACTGCCTGCAAGGGTCTTTAGGCTTCCGTAGGGGCTGGTAGGGTTCCATAAAGTTCCGTGGGTTCCTGCAGAGTTCTGCAAGTGCCCGCAAGGGCCTGTAGGGTCCCACAGTGTTTCTGTCAGGTTCCGTAGAGTTCCGTAGGGGCCATAGGTTTCCGTAGTGGCTGGTAGTATTCCGTAGGGGTCTGTAGGGTTCCGTAGGCACCTGCAGTGTTCTGTAGGAGCCCATAGGGTTTTAGTGAGGTTCCGTTGTGTTGCTAAGGGTCTTGTAGAGTGCTGTCGGGTCCTGGAGTATTCTGTAGGGTTCCAGAGGGGCTCGTAGGGTTCCGTCAAAATCTGTAGGGTTCCCTAGGGGCCCGTAGAGTCCCGTAGATTTCCGTAGGGGCCTGTAGGGTTGTGTAAGTGCCCGCAGGGGTTGGTAGGAGCTTGTAGGGTGCCATATGTTTCCGGAGGGTTGTGTAGGGTTCCGTAGGGACCTGTGGTGTTCCCTAGGGGCCTGTAGAGTCTCGTACAGTTCCGTAGGGTCCTGTAGGTTTCCATAAGCGCCCGCAGAGGTCTGAAGGAGCCCGTACTGTTCCGTAAGGATCCACAGGGCTCTGTAGAGCTTCGTAGGTTCCCTAGAGGCCTGTCGAGTACCGCAGGAGCCAGTAGTGTTCTGTAGGGGCCCATAGGGTTCCTTCCGTAGGGGCTGGCAGTGTTCCGTAGGGGCCTCTAGGGTTGAGTAAGTGCCCGCAGACGTCTGTAGGAATCCGTGGGATTCTGTAAGGTTCTGGAGGGTTCTGCAGGGTTCCGTAGGGGCCCGTAGAGTTCCGTAGTGGCTGGTAAAGTTCCGTAGGGCCCTGTGGGGTTCTGTATGGACCTGTAGGGTTCCGTAGGGGCCTGCAGGGTTCTGTAAGTGCCCACAGGTGTCTGTAGGGTTCCGTAGGGGTCTGTAGGGTTCCGTAGGCACCTGCAGTGTTCTGTAGGAGCCCATAGGGTTTTAGTGAGGTTCCGTTGTGTCGCTAAGGGTCTTATAGAGTGCTGTCGAGTCCTGGAGTATTCTGTAGGGTTCCAGAGGGGCTCGTAGGGTTCCGTCAAAATCTGGAGGGTTCCCTAGGGGCCCGTAGAGTCCCGTAGATTTCTGTAGGGGCCTGTAGGGTTGAGTAAGTGCCCGCAGGGGTTGGTAGGAGCTTGTAGGGTTCCATAAGTTTCCAGAGGGTTGTGTAGGGTTCCGTAGGGGCCTGTGGTGTTCCCTAGGGGCCTGTAGAGTCTCGTACGGTTCCGTAGGGGCCTGTAGTGTTCCCTAGGGGCCTGTAGAGTCTCGTACAGTTCCGTAGGGTCCTGTAGGTTTCCATAAGCGCCCGCAGAGGTCTGAAGGAGCCCGTCCTGTTCCCTAAGGATCCACAGGGCTCTATAGAGCTTCGTAGGTTCCCTAGAGGCCTGTAGAGTACCGCAGGAGCCAGTAGTGTTCTGTAGGGGCCCGTAGGGTTCCTTCCATAGGGGCTGGCAGTGTTCCGTAGGGGCCTCTAGGGTTGAGTAAGTGCCCGCAGACGTCTGTAGGAATCCGTGGGATTCTGTAAGGTTCTGGAGGGTTCTGCAGGGTTCCGTAGGGGCCCGTAGAGTTCCGTAGTGGCTTGTAAAGTTCCGTAGGGTCCTGTGGTGTTCTGTATGGACCTGTAGGGTTCCGTAGGGGCCTGCAGGGTTCTGTAAGTGCCCGCAGGTGTCTGTAGGGTTCCGTAGGGGTCTGTAGGGTTCCGTAGGCACCTGCAGTGTTCTGTAGGAGCCCATAGGGTTTTAGTGAGGTTCCGTTGTGTTGCTAAGGGTCTTGTAGAGTGCTGTCGGGTCCTGGAGTATTCTGTAGGGTTCCAGAGGGGCTCGTAGGGTTCCGTCAAAATCTGTAGGCTTCCCTAGGGGCCCGTAGAGTCCCGTAGATTTCCGTAGGGGCCTCTAGGGTTGAGTAAGTGCCCGCAGGAGTCTGTAGGAGTCTGTGGGATTCTGTAAGGTTCCGGAGGGTTCTGCAGGGTTCCGTAGGGGCCCGTAGAGTTCCGTAGTGGCTGGTAAAGTTCCGTAGGGCCCTGTACCGTTCCGTAACTGCCTGCAAGGGTCTTTAGGCTTCCGTAGGGGCTGGTAGGGTTCCATAAAGTTCCGTGGGTTCCTGCAGAGTTCTGCAAGTGCCCGCAAGGGCCTGTAGGGGCCCACAGTGTTTCTGTCAGGTTCCGTAGAGTTCCGTAGGGGCCATAGGTTTCCGTAGTGGCTGGTAGTATTCCGTAGGGGTCTGTAGGGTTCCGTAGGCACCTGCAGTGTTCTGTAGGAGCCCATAGGGTTTTAGTGAGGTTCCGTTGTGTTGCTAAGGGTCTTGTAGAGTGCTGTCGGGTCCTGGAGTATTCTGTAGGGTTCCAGAGGGGCTCGTAGGGTTCCGTCAAAATCTGTAGGGTTCCCTAGGGGCCCGTAGAGTCCCGTAGATTTCCGTAGGGGCCTGTAGGGTTGTGTAAGTGCCTGCAGGGGTTGGTAGGAGCTTGTAGGGTGCCATATGTTTCCGGAGGGTTGTGTAGGGTTCCGTAGGGACCTGTGGTGTTCCCTAGGGGCCTGTAGAGTCTCGTACAGTTCCGTAGGGTCCTGTAGGTTTCCATAAGCGCCCGCAGAGGTCTGAAGGAGCCCGTACTGTTCCGTAAGGATCCACAGGGCTCTGTAGAGCTTCGTAGGTTCCCTAGAGGCCTGTAGAGTACCGCAGGAGCCAGTAGTGTTCTGTAGGGGCCCATAGGGTTCCTTCCGTAGGGGCTGGCAGTGTTCCGTAGGGGCCTCTAGGTTTGAGTAAGTGCCCGCAGACGTCTGTAGGAATCCGTGGGATTCTGTAAGGTTCTGGAGGGTTCTGCAGGGTTCCGTAGGGGCCCGTAGAGTTCCGTAGTGGCTGGTAAAGTTCCGTAGGGTCCTGTGGTGTTCTGTATGGACCTGTAGGGTTCCGTAGGGGCCTGCAGGGTTCTGTAAGTGCCCACAGGTGTCTGTAGGGTTCCGTAGGGGTCTGTAGGGTTCCGTAGGCACCTGCAGTGTTCTGTAGGAGCCCATAGGGTTTTAGTGAGGTTCCGTTGTGTCGCTAAGGGTCTTATAGAGTGCTGTCGAGTCCTGGAGTATTCTGTAGGGTTCCAGAGGGGCTCGTAGGGTTCCGTCAAAATCTGGAGGGTTCCCTAGGGGCCCGTAGAGTCCCGTAGATTTCTGTAGGGGCCTGTAGGGTTGAGTAAGTGCCTGCAGGGGTTGGTAGGAGCTTGTAGGGTTCCATAAGTTTCCAGAGGGTTGTGTAGGGTTCCGTAGGGGCCTGTGGTGTTCCCTAGGGGCCTGTAGAGTCTCGTACGGTTCCGTAGGGGCCTGTAGTGTTCCCTAGGGGCCTGTAGAGTCTCGTACAGTTCCGTAGGGTCCTGTAGGTTTCCATAAGCGCCCGCAGAGGTCTGAAGGAGCCCGTCCTGTTCCCTAAGGATCCACAGGGCTCTATAGAGCTTCGTAGGTTCCCTAGAGGCCTGTAGAGTACCGCAGGAGCCAGTAGTGTTCTGTAGGGGCCCGTAGGGTTCCTTCCATAGGGGCTGGCAGTGTTCCGTAGGGGCCTCTAGGGTTGAGTAAGTGCCCGCAGACGTCTGTAGGAATCCGTGGGATTCTGTAAGGTTCTGGAGGGTTCTGCAGGGTTCCGTAGGGGCCCGTAGAGTTCTGTAGTGGCTGGTAAAGTTCCGTAGGGTCCTGTGGGGTTCTGTATGGACCTGTAGGGTTCCGTAGGGGCCTGCAGGGTTCTGTAAGTGCCCGCAGGTGTCTGTAGGGTTCCGTAGGGGTCTGTAGGGTTCCGTAGGCACCTGCAGTGTTCTGTAGGAGCCCATAGGGTTTTAGTGAGGTTCCGTTGTGTTGCTAAGGGTCTTGTAGAGTGCTGTCGGGTCCTGGAGTATTCTGTAGGGTTCCAGAGGGGCTCGTAGGGTTCCGTCAAAATCTGTAGGCTTCCCTAGGGGCCCGTAGAGTCCCGTAGATTTCCGTAGGGGCCTCTAGGGTTGAGTAAGTGCCCGCAGGAGTCTGTAGGAGTCTGTGGGATTCTGTAAGGTTCCGGAGGGTTCTGCAGGGTTCCGTAGGGGCCCGTAGAGTTCCGTAGTGGCTGGTCAAGTTCCGTAGGGCCCTGTACCGTTCCGTAACTGCCTGCAAGGGTCTTTAGGCTTCCGTAGGGGCTGGTAGGGTTCCATAAAGTTCCGTGGGTTCCTGCAGAGTTCTGCAAGTGCCCTCAAGGGCCTGTAGGGGCCCACAGTGTTTCTGTCAGGTTCCGTAGAGTTCCGTAGGGGCCATAGGTTTCCGTAGTGGCTGGTAGTATTCCGTAGGGGTCTGTAGGGTTCCGTAGGCACCTGCAGTGTTCTGTAGGAGCCCATAGGGTTTTAGTGAGGTTCCGTTGTGTTGCTAAGGGTCTTGTAGAGTGCTGTCGGGTCCTGGAGTATTCTGTAGGGTTCCAGAGGGGCTCGTAGGGTTCCGTCAAAATCTGGAGGGTTCCCTAGGGGCCCGTAGAGTCCCGTAGATTTCCGTAGGGGCCTGTAGGGTTGTGTAAGTGCCTGCAGGGGTTGGTAGGAGCTTGTAGGGTGCCATATGTTTCCGGAGGGTTGTGTAGGGTTCCGTAGGGACCTGTGGTGTTCCCTAGGGGCCTGTAGAGTCTCGTACAGTTCCGTAGGGTCCTGTAGGTTTCCATAAGCGCCCGCAGAGGTCTGAAGGAGCCCGTACTGTTCCCTAAGGATCCACAGGGCTCTATAGAGCTTCGTAGGTTCCCTAGAGGCCTGTAGAGTACCGCAGGAGCCAGTAGTGTTCTGTAGGGGCCCGTAGGGTTCCTTCCATAGGGGCTGGCAGTGTTCCGTAGGGGCCTCTAGGGTTGAGTAAGTGCCCGCAGACGTCTGTAGGAATCCGTGGGATTCTGTAAGGTTCTGGAGGGTTCTGCAGGGTTCCGTAGGGGCCCGTAGAGTTCCGTAGTGGCTGGTAAAGTTCCGTAGGGTCCTGTGGTGTTCTGTATGGACCTGTAGGGTTCCGTAGGGGCCTGCAGGGTTCTGTAAGTGCCCGCAGGTGTCTGTAGGGTTCCGTAGGGGTCTGTAGGGTTCCGTAGGCACCTGCAGTGTTCTGTAGGAGCCCATAGGGTTTTAGTGAGGTTCCGTTGTGTTGCTAAGGGTCTTGTAGAGTGCTGTCGGGTCCTGGAGTATTCTGTAAAGTTCCAGAGGGGCTCGTAGGGTTCCGTCAAAATCTGTAGGGTTCCCTAGGGGCGCGTAGAGTCCCGTAGATTTCCGTAGGGGCCTGTAGGGTTGAGTAAGTGCCCGCAGGAGTCTGTAGGAGTCTGTGGGATTCTGTAAGGTTCCGGAGGGTTCTGCAGGGTTCCGTAGGGGCCCGTAGAGTTCCGTAGTGGCTGGTCAAGTTCCGTAGGGCCCTGTACCGTTCCGTAACTGCCTGCAAGGGTCTTTAGGCTTCCGTAGGGGCTGGTAGGGTTCCATAAAGTTCCGTGGGTTCCTGCAGAGTTCTGCAAGTGCCCGCAAGGGCCTGTAGGGGCCCACAGTGTTTCTGTCAGGTTCCGTAGAGTTCCGTAGGGGCCATAGGTTTCCGTAGTGGCTGGTAGTATTCCGTAGGGGTCTGTAGGGTTCCGTAGGCACCTGCAGTGTTCTGTAGGAGCCCATAGGGTTTTAGTGAGGTTCCGTTGTGTTGCTAAGGGTCTTGTAGAGTGCTGTCGGGTCCTGGAGTATTCTGTAGGGTTCCAGAGGGGCTCGTAGGGTTCCGTCAAAATCTGGAGGGTTCCCTAGGGGCCCGTAGAGTCCCGTAGATTTCCGTAGGGGCCTGTAGGGTTGTGTAAGTGCCTGCAGGGGTTGGTAGGAGCTTGTAGGGTGCCATATGTTTCCGGAGGGTTGTGTAGGGTTCCGTAGGGACCTGTGGTGTTCCCTAGGGGCCTGTAGAGTCTCGTACAGTTCCGTAGGGTCCTGTAGGTTTCCATAAGCGCCCGCAGAGGTCTGAAGGAGCCCGTACTGTTCCGTAAGGATCCACAGGGCTCCGTAGAGCTTCGTAGGTTCCCTAGAGGCCTGTAGAGTACCGCAGGAGCCAGTAGTGTTCTGTAGGGGCCCATAGGGTTCCTTCCGTAGGGGCTGGCAGTGTTCCGTAGGGGCCTCTAGGGTTGAGTAAGTGCCCGCAGACGTCTGTAGGAATCCGTGGGATTCTGTAAGGTTCTGGAGGGTTCTGCAGGGTTCCGTAGGGGCCCGTAGAGTTCCGTAGTGGCTGGTAAAGTTCCGTAGGGCCCTGTGGGGTTCTGTATGGACCTGTAGGGTTCCGTAGGGGCCTGCAGGGTTCTCTAAGTGCCCGCAGGTGTCTGTAGGGTTCCGTAGGGGTCTGTAGGGTTCCGTAGGCACCTGCAGTGTTCTGTAGGAGCCCATAGGGTTTTAGTGAGGTTCCGTTGTGTCGCTAAGGGTCTTATAGAGTGCTGTCGGGTCCTGGAGTATTCTGTAGGGTTCCAGAGGGGCTCGTAGGGTTCCGTCAAAATCTGGAGGGTTCCCTAGGGGCCCGTAGAGTCCCGTAGATTTCCGTAGGGGCCTGTAGGGTTGTGTAAGTGCCCGCAGGGGTTGGTAGGAGCTTGTAGGGTTCCATAAGTTTCCAGAGGGTTGTGTAGGGTTCCGTAGGGGCCTGTGGTGTTCCCTAGGGGCCTGTAGAGTCTCGTACGGTTCCGTAGGGGCCTGTAGTGTTCCCTAGGGGCCTGTAGAGTCTCGTACAGTTCCGTAGGGTCCTGTAGGTTTCCATAAGCGCCCGCAGAGGTCTCAAGGGGCCCGTACTGTTCCGTAAGGATCCACAGGGCTCCGTAGAGCTTCGTAGGTTCCCTAGAGGCCTGTAGAGTACCGCAGGAGCCAGTAGTGTTCTGTAGGGGCCCGTAGGGTTCCTTCCATAGGGGCTGGCAGTGTTCCGTAGGGGCCTCTAGGGTTGAGTAAGTGCCCGCAGACGTCTGTAGGAATCCGTGGGATTCTGTAAGGTTCTGGAGGGTTCTGCAGGGTTCCGTAGGGGCCCGTAGAGTTCTGTAGTGGCTGGTAAAGTTCCGTAGGGTCCTGTGGGGTTCTGTATGGACCTGTAGGGTTCCGTAGGGGCCTGCAGGGTTCTGTAAGTGCCCGCAGGTGTCTGTAGGGTTCCGTAGGGGTCTGTAGGGTTCCGTAGGCACCTGCAGTGTTCTGTAGGAGCCCATAGGGTTTTAGTGAGGTTCCGTTGTGTTGCTAAGGGTCTTGTAGAGTGCTGTCGGGTCCTGGAGTATTCTGTAAAGTTCCAGAGGGGCTCGTAGGGTTCCGTCAAAATCTGTAGGCTTCCCTAGGGGCCCGTAGAGTCCCGTAGATTTCCGTAGGGGCCTCTAGGGTTGAGTAAGTGCCCGCAGGAGTCTGTAGGAGTCTGTGGGATTCTGTAAGGTTCCGGAGGGTTCTGCAGGGTTCCGTAGGGGCCCGTAGAGTTCCGTAGTGGCTGGTCAAGTTCCGTAGGGCCCTGTACCGTTCCGTAACTGCCTGCAAGGGTCTTTAGGCTTCCGTAGGGGCTGGTAGGGTTCCATAAAGTTCCGTGGGTTCCTGCAGAGTTCTGCAAGTGCCCGCAAGGGCCTGTAGGGTCCCACAGTGTTTCTGTCAGGTTCCGTAGAGTTCCGTAGGGGCCATAGGTTTCCGTAGTGGCTGGTAGTATTCCGTAGGGGTCTGTAGGGTTCCGTAGGCACCTGCAGTGTTCTGTAGGAGCCCATAGGGTTTTAGTGAGGTTCCGTTGTGTTGCTAAGGGTCTTGTAGAGTGCTGTCGGGTCCTGGAGTATTCTGTAGGGTTCCAGAGGGGCTCGTAGGGTTCCGTCAAAATCTGTAGGGTTCCCTAGGGGCCCGTAGAGTCCCGTAGATTTCCGTAGGGGCCTGTAGGGTTGTGTAAGTGCCTGCAGGGGTTGGTAGGAGCTTGTAGGGTGCCATATGTTTCCGGAGGGTTGTGTAGGGTTCCGTAGGGACCTGTGGTGTTCCCTAGGGGCCTGTAGAGTCTCGTACAGTTCCGTAGGGTCCTGTAGGTTTCCATAAGCGCCCGCAGAGGTCTGAAGGAGCCCGTACTGTTCCGTAAGGATCCACAGGGCTCTGTAGAGCTTCGTAGGTTCCCTAGAGGCCTGTAGAGTACCGCAGGAGCCAGTAGTGTTCTGTAGGGGCCCATAGGGTTCCTTCCGTAGGGGCTGGCAGTGTTCCGTAGGGGCCTCTAGGGTTGAGTAAGTGCCCGCAGACGTCTGTAGGAATCCGTGGGATTCTGTAAGGTTCTGGAGGGTTCTGCAGGGTTCCGTAGGGGCCCGTAGAGTTCCGTAGTGGCTGGTAAAGTTCCGTAGGGCCCTGTGGGGTTCTGTATGGACCTGTAGGGTTCCGTAGGGGCCTGCAGGGTTCTCTAAGTGCCCGCAGGTGTCTGTAGGGTTCCGTAGGGGTCTGTAGGGTTCCGTAGGCACCTGCAGTGTTCTGTAGGAGCCCATAGGGTTTTAGTGAGGTTCCGTTGTGTCGCTAAGGGTCTTATAGAGTGCTGTCGGGTCCTGGAGTATTCTGTAGGGTTCCAGAGGGGCTCGTAGGGTTCCGTCAAAATCTGTAGGCTTCCCTAGGGGCCCGTAGAGTCCCGTAGATTTCCGTAGGGGCCTCTAGGGTTGAGTAAGTGCCCGCAGGAGTCTGTAGGAGTCTGTGGGATTCTGTAAGGTTCCGGAGGGTTCTGCAGGGTTCCGTAGGGGCCCGTAGAGTTCCGTAGTGGCTGGTCAAGTTCCGTAGGGCCCTGTACCGTTCCGTAACTGCCTGCAAGGGTCTTTAGGCTTCCGTAGGGGCTGGTAGGGTTCCATAAAGTTCCGTGGGTTCCTGCAGAGTTCTGCAAGTGCCCGCAAGGGCCTGTAGGGTCCCACAGTGTTTCTGTCAGGTTCCGTAGAGTTCCGTAGGGGCCATAGGTTTCCGTAGTGGCTGGTAGTATTCCGTAGGGGTCTGTAGGGTTCCGTAGGCACCTGCAGTGTTCTGTAGGAGCCCATAGGGTTTTAGTGAGGTTCCGTTGTGTTGCTAAGGGTCTTGTAGAGTGCTGTCGGGTCCTGGAGTATTCTGTAGGGTTCCAGAGGGGCTCGTAGGGTTCCGTCAAAATCTGTAGGCTTCCCTAGGGGCCCGTAGAGTCCCGTAGATTTCCGTAGGGGCCTGTAGGGTTGTGTAAGTGCCTGCAGGGGTTGGTAGGAGCTTGTAGGGTGCCATATGTTTCCGGAGGGTTGTGTAGGGTTCCGTAGGGACCTGTGGTGTTCCCTAGGGGCCTGTAGAGTCTCGTACAGTTCCGTAGGGTCCTGTAGGTTTCCATAAGCGCCCGCAGAGGTCTGAAGGAGCCCGTACTGTTCCGTAAGGATCCACAGGGCTCCGTAGAGCTTCGTAGGTTCCCTAGAGGCCTGTAGAGTACCGCAGGAGCCAGTAGTGTTCTGTAGGGGCCCATAGGGTTCCTTCCGTAGGGGCTGGCAGTGTTCCGTAGGGGCCTCTAGGGTTGAGTAAGTGCCCGCAGACGTCTGTAGGAATCCGTGGGATTCTGTAAGGTTCTGGAGGGTTCTGCAGGGTTCCGTAGGGGCCCGTAGAGTTCCGTAGTGGCTGGTAAAGTTCCGTAGGGCCCTGTGGGGTTCTGTATGGACCTGTAGGGTTCCGTAGGGGCCTGCAGGGTTCTGTAAGTGCCCGCAGGTGTCTGTAGGGTTCCGTAGGGGTCTGTAGGGTTCCGTAGGCACCTGCAGTGTTCTGTAGGAGCCCATAGGGTTTTAGTGAGGTTCCGTTGTGTCGCTAAGGGTCTTGTAGAGTGCTGTCGGGTCCTGGAGTATTCTGTAAAGTTCCAGAGGGGCTCGTAGGGTTCCGTCAAAATCTGTAGGCTTCCCTAGGGGCGCGTAGAGTCCCGTAGATTTCCGTAGGGGCCTCTAGGGTTGAGTAAGTGCCCGCAGGAGTCTGTAGGAGTCTGTGGGATTCTGTAAGGTTCCGGAGGGTTCTGCAGGGTTCCGTAGGGGCCCGTAGAGTTCCGTAGTGGCTGGTCAAGTTCCGTAGGGCCCTGTACCGTTCCGTAACTGCCTGCAAGGGTCTTTAGGCTTCCGTAGGGGCTGGTAGGGTTCCATAAAGTTCCGTGGGTTCCTGCAGAGTTCTGCAAGTGCCCGCAAGGGCCTGTAGGGTCCCACAGTGTTTCTGTCAGGTTCCGTAGAGTTCCGTAGGGGCCATAGGTTTCCGTAGTGGCTGGTAGTATTCCGTAGGGGTCTGTAGGGTTCCGTAGGCACCTGCAGTGTTCTGTAGGAGCCCATAGGGTTTTAGTGAGGTTCCGTTGTGTTGCTAAGGGTCTCGTAGAGTGCTGTCGGGTCCTGGAGTATTCTGTAGGGTTCCAGAGGGGCTCGTAGGGTTCCGTCAAAATCTGTAGGGTTCCCTAGGGGCCCGTAGAGTCCCGTAGATTTCCGTAGGGGCCTGTAGGGTTGTGTAAGTGCCTGCAGGGGTTGGTAGGAGCTTGTAGGGTGCCATATGTTTCCGGAGGGTTGTGTAGGGTTCCGTAGGGACCTGTGGTGTTCCCTAGGGGCCTGTAGAGTCTCGTACAGTTCCGTAGGGTCCTGTAGGTTTCCATAAGCGCCCGCAGAGGTCTGAAGGAGCCCGTACTGTTCCCTAAGGATCCACAGGGCTCTATAGAGCTTCGTAGGTTCCCTAGAGGCCTGTAGAGTACCGCAGGAGCCAGTAGTGTTCTGTAGGGGCCCGTAGGGTTCCTTCCATAGGGGCTGGCAGTGTTCCGTAGGGGCCTCTAGGGTTGAGTAAGTGCCCGCAGACGTCTGTAGGAATCCGTGGGATTCTGTAAGGTTCTGGAGGGTTCTGCAGGGTTCCGTAGGGGCCCGTAGAGTTCCGTAGTGGCTTGTAAAGTTCCGTAGGGTCCTGTGGTGTTCTGTATGGACCTGTAGGGTTCCGTAGGGGCCTGCAGGGTTCTGTAAGTGCCCGCAGGTGTCTGTAGGGTTCCGTAGGGGTCTGTAGGGTTCCGTAGGCACCTGCAGTGTTCTGTAGGAGCCCATAGGGTTTTAGTGAGGTTCCGTTGTGTTGCTAAGGGTCTTGTAGAGTGCTGTCGGGTCCTGGAGTATTCTGTAAAGTTCCAGAGGGGCTCGTAGGGTTCCGTCAAAATCTGTAGGCTTCCCTAGGGGCGCGTAGAGTCCCGTAGATTTCCGTAGGGGCCTGTAGGGTTGAGTAAGTGCCCGCAGGAGTCTGTAGGAGTCTGTGGGATTCTGTAAGGTTCCGGAGGGTTCTGCAGGGTTCCGTAGGGGCCCGTAGAGTTCCGTAGTGGCTGGTCAAGTTCCGTAGGGCCCTGTACCGTTCCGTAACTGCCTGCAAGGGTCTTTAGGCTTCCGTAGGGGCTGGTAGGGTTCCATAAAGTTCCGTGGGTTCCTGCAGAGTTCTGCAAGTGCCCGCAAGGGCCTGTAGGGGCCCACAGTGTTTCTGTCAGGTTCCGTAGAGTTCCGTAGGGGCCATAGGTTTCCGTAGTGGCTGGTAGTATTCCGTAGGGGTCTGTAGGGTTCCGTAGGCACCTGCAGTGTTCTGTAGGAGCCCATAGGGTTTTAGTGAGGTTCCGTTGTGTTGCTAAGGGTCTTGTAGAGTGCTGTCGGGTCCTGGAGTATTCTGTAGGGTTCCAGAGGGGCTCGTAGGGTTCCGTCAAAATCTGGAGGGTTCCCTAGGGGCCCGTAGAGTCCCGTAGATTTCCGTAGGGGCCTGTAGGGTTGTGTAAGTGCCTGCAGGGGTTGGTAGGAGCTTGTAGGGTGCCATATGTTTCCGGAGGGTTGTGTAGGGTTCCGTAGGGACCTGTGGTGTTCCCTAGGGGCCTGTAGAGTCTCGTACAGTTCCGTAGGGTCCTGTAGGTTTCCATAAGCGCCCGCAGAGGTCTGAAGGAGCCCGTACTGTTCCGTAAGGATCCACAGGGCTCCGTAGAGCTTCGTAGGTTCCCTAGAGGCCTGTAGAGTACCGCAGGAGCCAGTAGTGTTCTGTAGGGGCCCATAGGGTTCCTTCCGTAGGGGCTGGCAGTGTTCCGTAGGGGCCTCTAGGGTTGAGTAAGTGCCCGCAGACGTCTGTAGGAATCCGTGGGATTCTGTAAGGTTCTGGAGGGTTCTGCAGGGTTCCGTAGGGGCCCGTAGAGTTCCGTAGTGGCTGGTAAAGTTCCGTAGGGCCCTGTGGGGTTCTGTATGGACCTGTAGGGTTCCGTAGGGGCCTGCAGGGTTCTCTAAGTGCCCGCAGGTGTCTGTAGGGTTCCGTAGGGGTCTGTAGGGTTCCGTAGGCACCTGCAGTGTTCTGTAGGAGCCCATAGGGTTTTAGTGAGGTTCCGTTGTGTCGCTAAGGGTCTTATAGAGTGCTGTCGGGTCCTGGAGTATTCTGTAGGGTTCCAGAGGGGCTCGTAGGGTTCCGTCAAAATCTGGAGGGTTCCCTAGGGGCCCGTAGAGTCCCGTAGATTTCCGTAGGGGCCTGTAGGGTTGTGTAAGTGCCCGCAGGGGTTGGTAGGAGCTTGTAGGGTTCCATAAGTTTCCAGAGGGTTGTGTAGGGTTCCGTAGGGGCCTGTGGTGTTCCTAGGGCCTGTAGAGTCTCGTACAGTTCCGTAGGGTCCTGTAGGTTTCCATAAGCGCCCGCAGAGGTCTCAAGGGGCCCGTACTGTTCCGTAAGGATCCACAGGGCTCCGTAGAGCTTCGTAGGTTCCCTAGAGGCCTGTAGAGTACCGCAGGAGCCAGTAGTGTTCTGTAGGGGCCCGTAGGGTTCCTTCCATAGGGGCTGGCACTGTTCCGTAGGGGCCTCTAGGGTTGAGTAAGTGCCCGCAGACGTCTGTAGGAATCCGTGGGATTCTGTAAGGTTCTGGAGGGTTCTGCAGGGTTCCGTAGGGGCCCGTAGAGTTCCGTAGTGGCTGGTCAAGTTCCGTAGGGCCCTGTACCGTTCCGTAACTGCCTGCAAGGGTCTTTAGGCTTCCGTAGGGGCTGGTAGGGTTCCATAAAGTTCCGTGGGTTCCTGCAGAGTTCTGCAAGTGCCCGCAAGGGCCTGTAGGGGCCCACAGTGTTTCTGTCAGGTTCCGTAGAGTTCCGTAGGGGCCTTAGGTTTCCGTAGTGGCTGGTAGTATTCCGTAGGGGTCTGTAGGGTTCCGTAGGCACCTGCAGTGTTCTGTAGGAGCCCATAGGGTTTTAGTGAGGTTCCGTTGTGTTGCTAAGGGTCTTGTAGAGTGCTGTCGGGTCCTGGAGTATTCTGTAGGGTTCCAGAGGGGCTCGTAGGGTTCCGTCAAAATCTGTAGGGTTCCCTAGGGGCCCGTAGAGTCCCGTAGATTTCCGTAGGGGCCTGTAGGGTTGTGTAAGTGCCTGCAGGGGTTGGTAGGAGCTTGTAGGGTGCCATATGTTTCCGGAGGGTTGTGTAGGGTTCCGTAGGGACCTGTGGTGTTCCCTAGGGGCCTGTAGAGTCTCGTACAGTTCCGTAGGGTCCTGTAGGTTTCCATAAGCGCCCGCAGAGGTCTGAAGGAGCCCGTACTGTTCCGTAAGGATCCACAGGGCTCTGTAGAGCTTCGTAGGTTCCCTAGAGGCCTGTAGAGTACCGCAGGAGCCAGTAGTGTTCTGTAGGGGCCCATAGGGTTCCTTCCGTAGGGGCTGGCAGTGTTCCGTAGGGGCCTCTAGGGTTGAGTAAGTGCCCGCAGACGTCTGTAGGAATCCGTGGATTCTGTAAGGTTCTGGAGGTTCTGCAGGGTTCCGTAGGGGCCCGTAGAGTTCCGTAGTGGCTGGTAAAGTTCCGTAGGGCCCTGTGGGGTTCTGTATGGACCTGTAGGGTTCCGTAGGGGCCTGCAGGGTTCTCTAAGTGCCCGCAGGTGTCTGTAGGGTTCCGTAGGGGTCTGTAGGGTTCCGTAGGCACCTGCAGTGTTCTGTAGGAGCCCATAGGGTTTTAGTGAGGTTCCGTTGTGTCGCTAAGGGTCTTATAGAGTGCTGTCGGGTCCTGGAGTATTCTGTAGGGTTCCAGAGGGGCTCGTAGGGTTCCGTCAAAATCTGGAGGGTTCCCTAGGGGCCCGTAGAGTCCCGTAGATTTCCGTAGGGGCCTGTAGGGTTGAGTAAGTGCCTGCAGAGGTTGGTAGGAGCTTGTAGGGTTCCATAAGTTTCCAGAGGGTTGTGTAGGGTTTCGTAGGGGCCTGTGGTGTTCCCTAGGGGCCTGTAGAGTCTCGTACGGTTCCGTAGGGGCCTGTAGTGTTCCCTAGGGGCCTGTAGAGTCTCGTACAGTTCCGTAGGGTCCTGTAGGTTTCCATAAGCGCCCGCAGAGGTCTGAAGGGGCCCGTACTGTTCCGTAAGGATCCACAGGGCTCCGTAGAGCTTCGTAGGTTCCCTAGAGGCCTGTAGAGTACCGCAGGAGCCAGTAGTGTTCTGTAGGGGCCCGTAGGGTTCCTTCCATAGGGGCTGGCAGTGTTCCGTAGGGGCCTCTAGGGTTGAGTAAGTGCCCGCAGACGTCTGTAGGAATCCGTGGGATTCTGTAAGGTTCTGGAGGGTTCTGCAGGGTTCCGTAGGGGCCCGTAGAGTTCTGTAGTGGCTGGTAAAGTTCCGTAGGGTCCTGTGGGGTTCTGTATGGACCTGTAGGGTTCCGTAGGGGCCTGCAGGGTTCTGTAAGTGCCCGCAGGTGTCTGTAGGGTTCCGTAGGGGTCTGTAGGGTTCCGTAGGCACCTGCAGTGTTCTGTAGGAGCCCATAGGGTTTTAGTGAGGTTCCGTTGTGTTGCTAAGGGTCTTGTAGAGTGCTGTCGGGTCCTGGAGTATTCTGTAAAGTTCCAGAGGGGCTCGTAGGGTTCCGTCAAAATCTGTAGGCTTCCCTAGGGGCCCGTAGAGTCCCGTAGATTTCCGTAGGGGCCTCTAGGGTTGAGTAAGTGCCCGCAGGAGTCTGTAGGAGTCTGTGGGATTCTGTAAGGTTCCGGAGGGTTCTGCAGGGTTCCGTAGGGGCCCGTAGAGTTCCGTAGTGGCTGGTCAAGTTCCGTAGGGCCCTGTACCGTTCCGTAACTGCCTGCAAGGGTCTTTAGGCTTCCGTAGGGGCTGGTAGGGTTCCATAAAGTTCCGTGGGTTCCTGCAGAGTTCTGCAAGTGCCCGCAAGGGCCTGTAGGGTCCCACAGTGTTTCTGTCAGGTTCCGTAGAGTTCCGTAGGGGCCATAGGTTTCCGTAGTGGCTGGTAGTATTCCGTAGGGGTCTGTAGGGTTCCGTAGGCACCTGCAGTGTTCTGTAGGAGCCCATAGGGTTTTAGTGAGGTTCCGTTGTGTTGCTAAGGGTCTTGTAGAGTGCTGTCGGGTCCTGGAGTATTCTGTAGGGTTCCAGAGGGGCTCGTAGGGTTCCGTCAAAATCTGTAGGCTTCCCTAGGGGCCCGTAGAGTCCCGTAGATTTCCGTAGGGGCCTGTAGGGTTGTGTAAGTGCCTGCAGGGGTTGGTAGGAGCTTGTAGGGTGCCATATGTTTCCGGAGGGTTGTGTAGGGTTCCGTAGGGACCTGTGGTGTTCCCTAGGGGCCTGTAGAGTCTCGTACAGTTCCGTAGGGTCCTGTAGGTTTCCATAAGCGCCCGCAGAGGTCTGAAGGAGCCCGTACTGTTCCGTAAGGATCCACAGGGCTCCGTAGAGCTTCGTAGGTTCCCTAGAGGCCTGTAGAGTACCGCAGGAGCCAGTAGTGTTCTGTAGGGGCCCATAGGGTTCCTTCCGTAGGGGCTGGCAGTGTTCCGTAGGGGCCTCTAGGGTTGAGTAAGTGCCCGCAGACGTCTGTAGGAATCCGTGGGATTCTGTAAGGTTCTGGAGGGTTCTGCAGGGTTCCGTAGGGGCCCGTAGAGTTCCGTAGTGGCTGGTAAAGTTCCGTAGGGCCCTGTGGGGTTCTGTATGGACCTGTAGGGTTCCGTAGGGGCCTGCAGGGTTCTGTAAGTGCCCGCAGGTGTCTGTAGGGTTCCGTAGGGGTCTGTAGGGTTCCGTAGGCACCTGCAGTGTTCTGTAGGAGCCCATAGGGTTTTAGTGAGGTTCCGTTGTGTTGCTAAGGGTCTTGTAGAGTGCTGTCGGGTCCTGGAGTATTCTGTAAAGTTCCAGAGGGGCTCGTAGGGTTCCGTCAAAATCTGTAGGCTTCCCTAGGGGCCCGTAGAGTCCCGTAGATTTCCGTAGGGGCCTCTAGGGTTGAGTAAGTGCCCGCAGGAGTCTGTAGGAGTCTGTGGGATTCTGTAAGGTTCCGGAGGGTTCTGCAGGGTTCCGTAGGGGCCCGTAGAGTTCCGTAGTGGCTGGTCAAGTTCCGTAGGGCCCTGTACCGTTCCGTAACTGCCTGCAAGGGTCTTTAGGCTTCCGTAGGGGCTGGTAGGGTTCCATAAAGTTCCGTGGGTTCCTGCAGAGTTCTGCAAGTGCCCGCAAGGGCCTGTAGGGTCCCACAGTGTTTCTGTCAGGTTCCGTAGAGTTCCGTAGGGGCCATAGGTTTCCGTAGTGGCTGGTAGTATTCCGTAGGGGTCTGTAGGGTTCCGTAGGCACCTGCAGTGTTCTGTAGGAGCCCATAGGGTTTTAGTGAGGTTCCGTTGTGTTGCTAAGGGTCTTGTAGAGTGCTGTCGGGTCCTGGAGTATTCTGTAGGGTTCCAGAGGGGCTCGTAGGGTTCCGTCAAAATCTGTAGGCTTCCCTAGGGGCCCGTAGAGTCCCGTAGATTTCCGTAGGGGCCTGTAGGGTTGTGTAAGTGCCTGCAGGGGTTGGTAGGAGCTTGTAGGGTGCCATATGTTTCCGGAGGGTTGTGTAGGGTTCCGTAGGGACCTGTGGTGTTCCCTAGGGGCCTGTAGAGTCTCGTACAGTTCCGTAGGGTCCTGTAGGTTTCCATAAGCGCCCGCAGAGGTCTGAAGGAGCCCGTACTGTTCCGTAAGGATCCACAGGGCTCCGTAGAGCTTCGTAGGTTCCCTAGAGGCCTGTAGAGTACCGCAGGAGCCAGTAGTGTTCTGTAGGGGCCCATAGGGTTCCTTCCGTAGGGGCTGGCAGTGTTCCGTAGGGGCCTCTAGGGTTGAGTAAGTGCCCGCAGACGTCTGTAGGAATCCGTGGGATTCTGTAAGGTTCTGGAGGGTTCTGCAGGGTTCCGTAGGGGCCCGTAGAGTTCCGTAGTGGCTGGTAAAGTTCCGTAGGGCCCTGTGGGGTTCTGTATGGACCTGTAGGGTTCCGTAGGGGCCTGCAGGGTTCTGTAAGTGCCCGCAGGTGTCTGTAGGGTTCCGTAGGGGTCTGTAGGGTTCCGTAGGCACCTGCAGTGTTCTGTAGGAGCCCATAGGGTTTTAGTGAGGTTCCGTTGTGTCGCTAAGGGTCTTGTAGAGTGCTGTCGGGTCCTGGAGTATTCTGTAAAGTTCCAGAGGGGCTCGTAGGGTTCCGTCAAAATCTGTAGGCTTCCCTAGGGGCGCGTAGAGTCCCGTAGATTTCCGTAGGGGCCTCTAGGGTTGAGTAAGTGCCCGCAGGAGTCTGTAGGAGTCTGTGGGATTCTGTAAGGTTCCGGAGGGTTCTGCAGGGTTCCGTAGGGGCCCGTAGAGTTCCGTAGTGGCTGGTCAAGTTCCGTAGGGCCCTGTACCGTTCCGTAACTGCCTGCAAGGGTCTTTAGGCTTCCGTAGGGGCTGGTAGGGTTCCATAAAGTTCCGTGGGTTCCTGCAGAGTTCTGCAAGTGCCCGCAAGGGCCTGTAGGGTCCCACAGTGTTTCTGTCAGGTTCCGTAGAGTTCCGTAGGGGCCATAGGTTTCCGTAGTGGCTGGTAGTATTCCGTAGGGGTCTGTAGGGTTCCGTAGGCACCTGCAGTGTTCTGTAGGAGCCCATAGGGTTTTAGTGAGGTTCCGTTGTGTTGCTAAGGGTCTCGTAGAGTGCTGTCGGGTCCTGGAGTATTCTGTAGGGTTCCAGAGGGGCTCGTAGGGTTCCGTCAAAATCTGTAGGGTTCCCTAGGGGCCCGTAGAGTCCCGTAGATTTCCGTAGGGGCCTGTAGGGTTGTGTAAGTGCCCGCAGGGGTTGGTAGGAGCTTGTAGGGTGCCATATGTTTCCGGAGGGTTGTGTAGGGTTCCGTAGGGACCTGTGGTGTTCCCTAGGGGCCTGTAGAGTCTCGTACAGTTCCGTAGGGTCCTGTAGGTTTCCATAAGCGCCCGCAGAGGTCTGAAGGAGCCCGTACTGTTCCGTAAGGATCCACAGGGCTCTGTAGAGCTTCGTAGGTTCCCTAGAGGCCTGTCGAGTACCGCAGGAGCCAGTAGTGTTCTGTAGGGGCCCATAGGGTTCCTTCCGTAGGGGCTGGCAGTGTTCCGTAGGGGCCTCTAGGGTTGAGTAAGTGCCCGCAGACGTCTGTAGGAATCCGTGGGATTCTGTAAGGTTCTGGAGGGTTCTGCAGGGTTCCGTAGGGGCCCGTAGAGTTCCGTAGTGGCTGGTAAAGTTCCGTAGGGCCCTGTGGGGTTCTGTATGGACCTGTAGGGTTCCGTAGGGGCCTGCAGGGTTCTCTAAGTGCCCGCAGGTGTCTGTAGGGTTCCGTAGGGGTCTGTAGGGTTCCGTAGGCACCTGCAGTGTTCTGTAGGAGCCCATAGGGTTTTAGTGAGGTTCCGTTGTGTCGCTAAGGGTCTTATAGAGTGCTGTCGGGTCCTGGAGTATTCTGTAGGGTTCCAGAGGGGCTCGTAGGGTTCCGTCAAAATCTGGAGGGTTCCCTAGGGGCCCGTAGAGTCCCGTAGATTTCCGTAGGGGCCTGTAGGGTTGTGTAAGTGCCCGCAGGGGTTGGTAGGAGCTTGTAGGGTTCCATAAGTTTCCAGAGGGTTGTGTAGGGTTCCGTAGGGGCCTGTGGTGTTCCCTAGGGGCCTGTAGAGTCTCGTACGGTTCCGTAGGGGCCTGTAGTGTTCCCTAGGGGCCTGTAGAGTCTCGTACAGTTCCGTAGGGTCCTGTAGGTTTCCATAAGCGCCCGCAGAGGTCTGAAGGGGCCCGTACTGTTCCGTAAGGATCCACAGGGCTCCGTAGAGCTTCGTAGGTTCCCTAGAGGCCTGTAGAGTACCGCAGGAGCCAGTAGTGTTCTGTAGGGGCCCGTAGGGTTCCTTCCATAGGGGCTGGCAGTGTTCCGTAGGGGCCTCTAGGGTTGAGTAAGTGCCCGCAGACGTCTGTAGGAATCCGTGGGATTCTGTAAGGTTCTGGAGGGTTCTGCAGGGTTCCGTAGGGGCCCGTAGAGTTCTGTAGTGGCTGGTAAAGTTCCGTAGGGTCCTGTGGGGTTCTGTATGGACCTGTAGGGTTCCGTAGGGGCCTGCAGGGTTCTGTAAGTGCCCGCAGGTGTCTGTAGGGTTCCGTAGGGGTCTGTAGGGTTCCGTAGGCACCTGCAGTGTTCTGTAGGAGCCCATAGGGTTTTAGTGAGGTTCCGTTGTGTTGCTAAGGGTCTTGTAGAGTGCTGTCGGGTCCTGGAGTATTCTGTAAAGTTCCAGAGGGGCTCGTAGGGTTCCGTCAAAATCTGTAGGCTTCCCTAGGGGCGCGTAGAGTCCCGTAGATTTCCGTAGGGGCCTCTAGGGTTGAGTAAGTGCCCGCAGGAGTCTGTAGGAGTCTGTGGGATTCTGTAAGGTTCCGGAGGGTTCTGCAGGGTTCCGTAGGGCCCTGTACCGTTCCGTAACTGCCTGCAAGGGTCTTTAGGCTTCCGTAGGGGCTGGTAGGGTTCCATAAAGTTCCGTGGGTTCCTGCAGAGTTCTGCAAGTGCCCGCAAGGGCCTGTAGGGGCCCACAGTGTTTCTGTCAGGTTCCGTAGAGTTCCGTAGGGGCCATAGGTTTCCGTAGTGGCTGGTAGTATTCCGTAGGGGTCTGTAGGGTTCCGTAGGCACCTGCAGTGTTCTGTAGGAGCCCATAGGGTTTTAGTGAGGTTCCGTTGTGTTGCTAAGGGTCTTGTAGAGTGCTGTCGGGTCCTGGAGTATTCTGTAGGGTTCCAGAGGGGCTCGTAGGGTTCCGTCAAAATCTGGAGGGTTCCCTAGGGGCCCGTAGAGTCCCGTAGATTTCCGTAGGGGCCTGTAGGGTTGTGTAAGTGCCTGCAGGGGTTGGTAGGAGCTTGTAGGGTGCCATATGTTTCCGGAGGGTTGTGTAGGGTTCCGTAGGGACCTGTGGTGTTCCCTAGGGGCCTGTAGAGTCTCGTACAGTTCCGTAGGGTCCTGTAGTTTTCCATAAGCGCCCGCAGAGGTCTGAAGGAGCCCGTACTGTTCCGTAAGGATCCACAGGGCTCTGTAGAGCTTCGTAGGTTCCCTAGAGGCCTGTCGAGTACCGCAGGAGCCAGTAGTGTTCTGTAGGGGCCCATAGGGTTCCTTCCGTAGGGGCTGGCAGTGTTCCGTAGGGGCCTCTAGGGTTGAGTAAGTGCCCGCAGACGTCTGTAGGAATCCGTGGGATTCTGTAAGGTTCTGGAGGGTTCTGCAGGGTTCCGTAGGGGCCCGTAGAGTTCCGTAGTGGCTGGTAAAGTTCCGTAGGGCCCTGTGGGGTTCTGTATGGACCTGTAGGGTTCCGTAGGGGCCTGCAGGGTTCTCTAAGTGCCCGCAGGTGTCTGTAGGGTTCCGTAGGGGTCTGTAGGGTTCCGTAGGCACCTGCAGTGTTCTGTAGGAGCCCATAGGGTTTTAGTGAGGTTCCGTTGTGTCGCTAAGGGTCTTATAGAGTGCTGTCGGGTCCTGGAGTATTCTGTAGGGTTCCAGAGGGGCTCGTAGGGTTCCGTCAAAATCTGGAGGGTTCCCTAGGGGCCCGTAGAGTCCCGTAGATTTCCGTAGGGGCCTGTAGGGTTGTGTAAGTGCCCGCAGGGGTTGGTAGGAGCTTGTAGGGTTCCATAAGTTTCCAGAGGGTTGTGTAGGGTTCCGTAGGGGCCTGTGGTGTTCCCTAGGGGCCTGTAGAGTCTCGTACGGTTCCGTAGGGGCCTGTAGTGTTCCCTAGGGGCCTGTAGAGTCTCGTACAGTTCCGTAGGGTCCTGTAGGTTTCCATAAGCGCCCGCAGAGGTCTGAAGGGGCCCGTACTGTTCCGTAAGGATCCACAGGGCTCCGTAGAGCTTCGTAGGTTCCCTAGAGGCCTGTAGAGTACCGCAGGAGCCAGTAGTGTTCTGTAGGGGCCCGTAGGGTTCCTTCCATAGGGGCTGGCAGTGTTCCGTAGGGGCCTCTAGGGTTGAGTAAGTGCCCGCAGACGTCTGTAGGAATCCGTGGGATTCTGTAAGGTTCTGGAGGGTTCTGCAGGGTTCCGTAGGGGCCCGTAGAGTTCTGTAGTGGCTGGTAAAGTTCCGTAGGGTCCTGTGGGGTTCTGTATGGACCTGTAGGGTTCCGTAGGGGCCTGCAGGGTTCTGTAAGTGCCCGCAGGTGTCTGTAGGGTTCCGTAGGGGTCTGTAGGGTTCCGTAGGCACCTGCAGTGTTCTGTAGGAGCCCATAGGGTTTTAGTGAGGTTCCGTTGTGTTGCTAAGGGTCTTGTAGAGTGCTGTCGGGTCCTGGAGTATTCTGTAAAGTTCCAGAGGGGCTCGTAGGGTTCCGTCAAAATCTGTAGGCTTCCCTAGGGGCGCGTAGAGTCCCGTAGATTTCCGTAGGGGCCTCTAGGGTTGAGTAAGTGCCCGCAGGAGTCTGTAGGAGTCTGTGGGATTCTGTAAGGTTCCGGAGGGTTCTGCAGGGTTCCGTAGGGCCCTGTACCGTTCCGTAACTGCCTGCAAGGGTCTTTAGGCTTCCGTAGGGGCTGGTAGGGTTCCATAAAGTTCCGTGGGTTCCTGCAGAGTTCTGCAAGTGCCCGCAAGGGCCTGTAGGGGCCCACAGTGTTTCTGTCAGGTTCCGTAGAGTTCCGTAGGGGCCATAGGTTTCCGTAGTGGCTGGTAGTATTCCGTAGGGGTCTGTAGGGTTCCGTAGGCACCTGCAGTGTTCTGTAGGAGCCCATAGGGTTTTAGTGAGGTTCCGTTGTGTTGCTAAGGGTCTTGTAGAGTGCTGTCGGGTCCTGGAGTATTCTGTAGGGTTCCAGAGGGGCTCGTAGGGTTCCGTCAAAATCTGGAGGGTTCCCTAGGGGCCCGTAGAGTCCCGTAGATTTCCGTAGGGGCCTGTAGGGTTGTGTAAGTGCCTGCAGGGGTTGGTAGGAGCTTGTAGGGTGCCATATGTTTCCGGAGGGTTGTGTAGGGTTCCGTAGGGACCTGTGGTGTTCCCTAGGGGCCTGTAGAGTCTCGTACAGTTCTGTAGGGTCCTGTAGTTTTCCATAAGCGCCCGCAGAGGTCTGAAGGGGCCCGTACTGTTCCGTAAGGATCCACAGGGCTCTGTAGAGCTTCGTAGGTTCCCTAGAGGCCTGTAGAGTACCGCAGGAGCCAGTAGTGTTCTGTAGGGGCCCATAGGGTTCCTTCCGTAGGGGCTGGCAGTGTTCCGTAGGGGCCTCTAGGGTTGAGTAAGTGCCCGCAGACGTCTGTAGGAATCCGTGGGATTCTGTAAGGTTCTGGAGGGTTCTGCAGGGTTCCGTAGGGGCCCGTAGAGTTCCGTAGTGGCTGGTAAAGTTCCGTAGGGTCCTGTGGGGTTCTGTATGGACCTGTAGGGTTCCGTAGGGGCCTGCAGGGTTCTGTAAGTGCCCGCAGGTGTCTGTAGGGTTCCGTAGGGGTCTGTAGGGTTCCGTAGGCACCTGCAGTGTTCTGTAGGAGCCCATAGGGTTTTAGTGAGGTTCCGTTGTGTCGCTAAGGGTCTTATAGAGTGCTGTCGGGTCCTGGAGTATTCTGTAGGGTTCCAGAGGGGCTCGTAGGGTTCCGTCAAAATCTGGAGGGTTCCCTAGGGGCCCGTAGAGTCCCGTAGATTTCCGTAGGGGCCTGTAGGGTTGAGTAAGTGCCTGCAGAGGTTGGTAGGAGCTTGTAGGGTTCCATAAGTTTCCAGAGGGTTGTGTAGGGTTTCGTAGGGGCCTGTGGTGTTCCCTAGGGGCCTGTAGAGTCTCGTACGGTTCCGTAGGGGCCTGTAGTGTTCCCTAGGGGCCTGTAGAGTCTCGTACAGTTCCGTAGGGTCCTGTAGGTTTCCATAAGCGCCCGCAGAGGTCTGAAGGGGCCCGTACTGTTCCGTAAGGATCCACAGGGCTCCGTAGAGCTTCGTAGGTTCCCTAGAGGCCTGTAGAGTACCACAGGAGCCAGTAGTGTTCTGTAGGGGCCCATAGGGTTCCTTCCATAGGGGCTGGCAGTGTTCCGTAGGGGCCTCTAGGGTTGAGTAAGTGCCCGCAGACGTCTGTAGGAATCCGTGGGATTCTGTAAGGTTCTGGAGGGTTCTGCAGGGTTCCGTAGGGGCCCGTAGAGTTCTGTAGTGGCTGGTAAAGTTCCGTAGGGTCCTGTGGGGTTCTGTATGGACCTGTAGGGTTCCGTAGGGGCCTGCAGGGTTCTGTAAGTGCCCGCAGGTGTCTGTAGGGTTCCGTAGGGGTCTGTAGGGTTCCGTAGGCACCTGCAGTGTTCTGTAGGAGCCCATAGGGTTTTAGTGAGGTTCCGTTGTGTTGCTAAGGGTCTTGTAGAGTGCTGTCGGGTCCTGGAGTATTCTGTAAAGTTCCAGAGGGGCTCGTAGGGTTCCGTCAAAATCTGGAGGGTTCCCTAGGGGCCCGTAGAGTCCCGTAGATTTCCGTAGGGGCCTGTAGGGTTGAGTAAGTGCCCGCAGGAGTCTGTAGGAGTCTGTGGGATTCTGTAAGGTTCCGGAGGGTTCTGCAGGGTTCCGTAGGGGCCCGTAGAGTTCCGTAGTGGCTGGTCAAGTTCCGTAGGGCCCTGTACCGTTCCGTAACTGCCTGCAAGGGTCTTTAGGCTTCCGTAGGGGCTGGTAGGGTTCCATAAAGTTCCGTGGGTTCCTGCAGAGTTCTGCAAGTGCCCGCAAGGGCCTGTAGGGGCCCACAGTGTTTCTGTCAGGTTCCGTAGAGTTCCGTAGGGGCCATAGGTTTCCGTAGTGGCTGGTAGTATTCCGTAGGGGTCTGTAGGGTTCCGTAGGCACCTGCAGTGTTCTGTAGGAGCCCATAGGGTTTTAGTGAGGTTCCGTTGTGTTGCTAAGGGTCTTGTAGAGTGCTGTCGGGTCCTGGAGTATTCTGTAGGGTTCCAGAGGGGCTCGTAGGGTTCCGTCAAAATCTGGAGGGTTCCCTAGGGGCCCGTAGAGTCCCGTAGATTTCCGTAGGGGCCTGTAGGGTTGTGTAAGTGCCTGCAGGGGTTGGTAGGAGCTTGTAGGGTGCCATATGTTTCCGGAGGGTTGTGTAGGGTTCCGTAGGGACCTGTGGTGTTCCCTAGGGGCCTGTAGAGTCTCGTACAGTTCTGTAGGGTCCTGTAGTTTTCCATAAGCGCCCGCAGAGGTCTGAAGGAGCCCGTACTGTTCCGTAAGGATCCACAGGGCTCTGTAGAGCTTCGTAGGTTCCCTAGAGGCCTGTAGAGTACCGCAGGAGCCAGTAGTGTTCTGTAGGGGCCCATAGGGTTCCTTCCGTAGGGGCTGGCAGTGTTCCGTAGGGGCCTCTAGGGTTGAGTAAGTGCCCGCAGACGTCTGTAGGAATCCGTGGGATTCTGTAAGGTTCTGGAGGGTTCTGCAGGGTTCCGTAGGGGCCCGTAGAGTTCCGTAGTGGCTGGTAAAGTTCCGTAGGGCCCTGTGGGGTTCTGTATGGACCTGTAGGGTTCCGTAGGGGCCTGCAGGGTTCTGTAAGTGCCCGCAGGTGTCTGTAGGGTTCCGTAGGGGTCTGTAGGGTTCCGTAGGCACCTGCAGTGTTCTGTAGGAGCCCATAGGGTTTTAGTGAGGTTCCGTTGTGTCGCTAAGGGTCTTATAGAGTGCTGTCGGGTCCTGGAGTATTCTGTAGGGTTCCAGAGGGGCTCGTAGGGTTCCGTCAAAATCTGGAGGGTTCCCTAGGGGCCCGTAGAGTCCCGTAGATTTCCGTAGGGGCCTGTAGGGTTGAGTAAGTGCCTGCAGAGGTTGGTAGGAGCTTGTAGGGTTCCATAAGTTTCCAGAGGGTTGTGTAGGGTTTCGTAGGGGCCTGTGGTGTTCCCTAGGGGCCTGTAGAGTCTCGTACGGTTCCGTAGGGGCCTGTAGTGTTCCCTAGGGGCCTGTAGAGTCTCGTACAGTTCCGTAGGGTCCTGTAGGTTTCCATAAGCGCCCGCAGAGGTCTGAAGGGGCCCGTACTGTTCCGTAAGGATCCACAGGGCTCCGTAGAGCTTCGTAGGTTCCCTAGAGGCCTGTAGAGTACCACAGGAGCCAGTAGTGTTCTGTAGGGGCCCATAGGGTTCCTTCCATAGGGGCTGGCAGTGTTCCGTAGGGGCCTCTAGGGTTGAGTAAGTGCCCGCAGACGTCTGTAGGAATCCGTGGGATTCTGTAAGGTTCTGGAGGGTTCTGCAGGGTTCCGTAGGGGCCCGTAGAGTTCTGTAGTGGCTGGTAAAGTTCCGTAGGGTCCTGTGGGGTTCTGTATGGACCTGTAGGGTTCCGTAGGGGCCTGCAGGGTTCTGTAAGTGCCCGCAGGTGTCTGTAGGGTTCCGTAGGGGTCTGTAGGGTTCCGTAGGCACCTGCAGTGTTCTGTAGGAGCCCATAGGGTTTTAGTGAGGTTCCGTTGTGTTGCTAAGGGTCTTGTAGAGTGCTGTCGGTTCCTGGAGTATTCTGTAAAGTTCCAGAGGGGCTCGTAGGGTTCCGTCAAAATCTGGAGGGTTCCCTAGGGGCCCGTAGAGTCCCGTAGATTTCCGTAGGGGCCTGTAGGGTTGAGTAAGTGCCCGCAGGAGTCTGTAGGAGTCTGTGGGATTCTGTAAGGTTCCGGAGGGTTCTGCAGGGTTCCATAGGGGCCCGTAGAGTTCCGTAGTGGCTGGTCAAGTTCCGTAGGGCCCTGTACCGTTCCGTAACTGCCTGCAAGGGTCTTTAGGCTTCCGTAGGGGCTGGTAGGGTTCCATAAAGTTCCGTGGGTTCCTGCAGAGTTCTGCAAGTGCCCGCAAGGGCCTGTAGGGGCCCACAGTGTTTCTGTCAGGTTCCGTAGAGTTCCGTAGGGGCCATAGGTTTCCGTAGTGGCTGGTAGTATTCCGTAGGGGTCTGTAGGGTTCCGTAGGCACCTGCAGTGTTCTGTAGGAGCCCATAGGGTTTTAGTGAGGTTCCGTTGTGTTGCTAAGGGTCTTGTAGAGTGCTGTCGGGTCCTGGAGTATTCTGTAGGGTTCCAGAGGGGCTCGTAGGGTTCCGTCAAAATCTGGAGGGTTCCCTAGGGGCCCGTAGAGTCCCGTAGATTTCCGTAGGGGCCTGTAGGGTTGTGTAAGTGCCTGCAGGGGTTGGTAGGAGCTTGTAGGGTGCCATATGTTTCCGGAGGGTTGTGTAGGGTTCCGTAGGGACCTGTGGTGTTCCCTAGGGGCCTGTAGAGTCTCGTACAGTTCCGTAGGGTCCTGTAGGTTTCCATAAGCGCCCGCAGAGGTCTGAAGGAGCCCGTACTGTTCCGTAAGGATCCACAGGGCTCTGTAGAGCTTCGTAGGTTCCCTAGAGGCCTGTAGAGTACCGCAGGAGCCAGTAGTGTTCTGTAGGGGCCCATAGGGTTCCTTCCGTAGGGGCTGGCAGTGTTCCGTAGGGGCCTCTAGGGTTGAGTAAGTGCCCGCAGACGTCTGTAGGAATCCGTGGGATTCTGTAAGGTTCTGGAGGGTTCTGCAGGGTTCCGTAGGGGCCCGTAGAGTTCCGTAGTGGCTGGTAAAGTTCCGTAGGGTCCTGTGGGGTTCTGTATGGACCTGTAGGGTTCCGTAGGGGCCTGCAGGGTTCTGTAAGTGCCCGCAGGTGTCTGTAGGGTTCCGTAGGGGTCTGTAGGGTTCCGTAGGCACCTGCAGTGTTCTGTAGGAGCCCATAGGGTTTTAGTGAGGTTCCGTTGTGTTGCTAAGGGTCTTGTAGAGTGCTGTCGGGTCCTGGAGTATTCTGTAAAGTTCCAGAGGGGCTCGTAGGGTTCCGTCAAAATCTGTAGGCTTCCCTAGGGGCGCGTAGAGTCCCGTAGATTTCCGTAGGGGCCTCTAGGGTTGAGTAAGTGCCCGCAGGAGTCTGTAGGAGTCTGTGGGATTCTGTAAGGTTCCGGAGGGTTCTGCAGGGTTCCGTAGGGGCCCGTAGAGTTCCGTAGTGGCTGGTCAAGTTCCGTAGGGCCCTGTACCGTTCCGTAACTGCCTGCAAGGGTCTTTAGGCTTCCGTAGGGGCTGGTAGGGTTCCATAAAGTTCCGTGGGTTCCTGCAGAGTTCTGCAAGTGCCCGCAAGGGCCTGTAGGGGCCCACAGTGTTTCTGTCAGGTTCCGTAGAGTTCCGTAGGGGCCATAGGTTTCCGTAGTGGCTGGTAGTATTCCGTAGGGGTCTGTAGGGTTCCGTAGGCACCTGCAGTGTTCTGTAGGAGCCCATAGGGTTTTAGTGAGGTTCCGTTGTGTTGCTAAGGGTCTTGTAGAGTGCTGTCGGGTCCTGGAGTATTCTGTAGGGTTCCAGAGGGGCTCGTAGGGTTCCGTCAAAATCTGTAGGCTTCCCTAGGGGCCCGTAGAGTCCCGTAGATTTCCGTAGGGGCCTGTAGGGTTGTGTAAGTGCCTGCAGGGGTTGGTAGGAGCTTGTAGGGTGCCATATGTTTCCGGAGGGTTGTGTAGGGTTCTGTAGGGACCTGTGGTGTTCCCTAGGGGCCTGTAGAGTCTCGTACAGTTCCGTAGGGTCCTGTAGGTTTCCATAAGCGCCCGCAGAGGTCTGAAGGAGCCCGTCCTGTTCCGTAAGGATCCACAGGGCTCTGTAGAGCTTCGTAGGTTCCCTAGAGGCCTGTAGAGTACCGCAGGAGCCAGTAGTGTTCTGTAGGGGCCCATAGGGTTCCTTCCGTAGGGGCTGGCAGTGTTCCGTAGGGGCCTCTAGGGTTGAGTAAGTGCCCGCAGACGTCTGTAGGAATCCGTGGGATTCTGTAAGGTTCTGGAGGGTTCTGCAGGGTTCCGTAGGGGCCCGTAGAGTTCCGTAGTGGCTGGTAAAGTTCCGTAGGGTCCTGTGGGGTTCTGTATGGACCTGTAGGGTTCCGTAGGGGCCTGCAGGGTTCTGTAAGTGCCCGCAGGTGTCTGTAGGGTTCCGTAGGGGTCTGTAGGGTTCCGTAGGCACCTGCAGTGTTCTGTAGGAGCCCATAGGGTTTTAGTGAGGTTCCGTTGTGTTGCTAAGGGTCTTGTAGAGTGCTGTCGGGTCCTGGAGTATTCTGTAAAGTTCCAGAGGGGCTCGTAGGGTTCCGTCAAAATCTGTAGGCTTCCCTAGGGGCGCGTAGAGTCCCGTAGATTTCCGTAGGGGCCTCTAGGGTTGAGTAAGTGCCCGCAGGAGTCTGTAGGAGTCTGTGGGATTCTGTAAGGTTCCGGAGGGTTCTGCAGGGTTCCGTAGGGGCCCGTAGAGTTCCGTAGTGGCTGGTCAAGTTCCGTAGGGCCCTGTACCGTTCCGTAACTGCCTGCAAGGGTCTTTAGGCTTCCGTAGGGGCTGGTAGGGTTCCATAAAGTTCCGTGGGTTCCTGCAGAGTTCTGCAAGTGCCCGCAAGGGCCTGTAGGGGCCCACAGTGTTTCTGTCAGGTTCCGTAGAGTTCCGTAGGGGCCATAGGTTTCCGTAGTGGCTGGTAGTATTCCGTAGGGGTCTGTAGGGTTCCGTAGGCACCTGCAGTGTTCTGTAGGAGCCCATAGGGTTTTAGTGAGGTTCCGTTGTGTTGCTAAGGGTCTTGTAGAGTGCTGTCGGGTCCTGGAGTATTCTGTAGGGTTCCAGAGGGGCTCGTAGGGTTCCGTCAAAATCTGTAGGCTTCCCTAGGGGCCCGTAGAGTCCCGTAGATTTCCGTAGGGGCCTGTAGGGTTGTGTAAGTGCCTGCAGGGGTTGGTAGGAGCTTGTAGGGTGCCATATGTTTCCGGAGGGTTGTGTAGGGTTCTGTAGGGACCTGTGGTGTTCCCTAGGGGCCTGTAGAGTCTCGTACAGTTCCGTAGGGTCCTGTAGGTTTCCATAAGCGCCCGCAGAGGTCTGAAGGAGCCCGTCCTGTTCCGTAAGGATCCACAGGGCTCTGTAGAGCTTCGTAGGTTCCCTAGAGGCCTGTAGAGTACCGCAGGAGCCAGTAGTGTTCTGTAGGGGCCCATAGGGTTCCTTCCGTAGGGGCTGGCAGTGTTCCGTAGGGGCCTCTAGGGTTGAGTAAGTGCCCGCAGACGTCTGTAGGAATCCGTGGGATTCTGTAAGGTTCTGGAGGGTTCTGCAGGGTTCCGTAGGGGCCCGTAGAGTTCCGTAGTGGCTGGTAAAGTTCCGTAGGGTCCTGTGGGGTTCTGTATGGACCTGTAGGGTTCCGTAGGGGCCTGCAGGGTTCTGTAAGTGCCCGCAGGTGTCTGTAGGGTTCCGTAGGGGTCTGTAGGGTTCCGTAGGCACCTGCAGTGTTCTGTAGGAGCCCATAGGGTTTTAGTGAGGTTCCGTTGTGTTGCTAAGGGTCTTGTAGAGTGCTGTCGGGTCCTGGAGTATTCTGTAAAGTTCCAGAGGGGCTCGTAGGGTTCCGTCAAAATCTGTAGGCTTCCCTAGGGGCGCGTAGAGTCCCGTAGATTTCCGTAGGGGCCTCTAGGGTTGAGTAAGTGCCCGCAGGAGTCTGTAGGAGTCTGTGGGATTCTGTAAGGTTCCGGAGGGTTCTGCAGGGTTCCGTAGGGGCCCGTAGAGTTCCGTAGTGGCTGGTAAAGTTCCGTAGGGCCCTGTACCGTTCCGTAACTGCCTGCAAGGGTCTTTAGGCTTCCGTAGGGGCTGGTAGGGTTCCATAAAGTTCCGTGGGTTCCTGCAGAGTTCTGCAAGTGCCCGCAAGGGCCTGTAGGGGCCCACAGTGTTTCTGTCAGGTTCCGTAGAGTTCCGTAGGGGCCATAGGTTTCCGTAGTGGCTGGTAGTATTCCGTAGGGGTCTGTAGGGTTCCGTAGGCACCTGCAGTGTTCTGTAGGAGCCCATAGGGTTTTAGTGAGGTTCCGTTGTGTTGCTAAGGGTCTTGTAGAGTGCTGTCGGGTCCTGGAGTATTCTGTAGGGTTCCAGAGGGGCTCGTAGGGTTCCGTCAAAATCTGTAGGCTTCCCTAGGGGCCCGTAGAGTCCCGTAGATTTCCGTAGGGGCCTGTAGGGTTGTGTAAGTGCCTGCAGGGGTTGGTAGGAGCTTGTAGGGTGCCATATGTTTCCGGAGGGTTGTGTAGGGTTCCGTAGGGACCTGTGGTGTTCCCTAGGGGCCTGTAGAGTCTCGTACAGTTCCGTAGGGTCCTGTAGTTTTCCATAAGCGCCCGCAGAGGTCTGAAGGAGCCCGTACTGTTCCGTAAGGATCCACAGGGCTCTGTAGAGCTTCGTAGGTTCCCTAGAGGCCTGTAGAGTACCGCAGGAGCCAGTAGTGTTCTGTAGGGGCCCATAGGGTTCCTTCCGTAGGGGCTGGCAGTGTTCCGTAGGGGCCTCTAGGGTTGAGTAAGTGCCCGCAGACGTCTGTAGGAATCCGTGGGATTCTGTAAGGTTCTGGAGGGTTCTGCAGGGTTCCGTAGGGGCCCGTAGAGTTCCGTAGTGGCTGGTAAAGTTCCGTAGGGTCCTGTGGGGTTCTGTATGGACCTGTAGGGTTCCGTAGGGGCCTGCAGGGTTCTCTAAGTGCCCGCAGGTGTCTGTAGGGTTCCGTAGGGGTCTGTAGGGTTCCGTAGGCACCTGCAGTGTTCTGTAGGAGCCCATAGGGTTTTAGTGAGGTTCCGTTGTGTTGCTAAGGGTCTTGTAGAGTGCTGTCGGGTCCTGGAGTATTCTGTAAAGTTCCAGAGGGGCTCGTAGGGTTCCGTCAAAATCTGTAGGCTTCCCTAGGGGCGCGTAGAGTCCCGTAGATTTCCGTAGGGGCCTCTAGGGTTGAGTAAGTGCCCGCAGGAGTCTGTAGGAGTCTGTGGGATTCTGTAAGGTTCCGGAGGGTTCTGCAGGGTTCCGTAGGGGCCCGTAGAGTTCCGTAGTGGCTGGTAAAGTTCCGTAGGGCCCTGTACCGTTCCGTAACTGCCTGCAAGGGTCTTTAGGCTTCCGTAGGGGCTGGTAGGGTTCCATAAAGTTCCGTGGGTTCCTGCAGAGTTCTGCAAGTGCCCGCAAGGGCCTGTAGGGGCCCACAGTGTTTCTGTCAGGTTCCATAGAGTTCCGTAGGGGCCATAGGTTTCCGTAGTGGCTGGTAGTATTCCGTAGGGGTCTGTAGGGTTCCGTAGGCACCTGCAGTGTTCTGTAGGAGCCCATAGGGTTTTAGTGAGGTTCCGTTGTGTTGCTAAGGGTCTTGTAGAGTGCTGTCGGGTCCTGGAGTATTCTGTAGGGTTCCAGAGGGGCTCGTAGGGTTCCGTCAAAATCTGGAGGGTTCCCTAGGGGCCCGTAGAGTCCCGTAGATTTCCGTAGGGGCCTGTAGGGTTGTGTAAGTGCCTGCAGGGGTTGGTAGGAGCTTGTAGGGTGCCATATGTTTCCGGAGGGTTGTGTAGGGTTCCGTAGGGACCTGTGGTGTTCCCTAGGGGCCTGTAGAGTCTCGTACAGTTCCGTAGGGTCCTGTAGGTTTCCATAAGCGCCCGCAGAGGTCTGAAGGAGCCCGTACTGTTCCGTAAGGATCCACAGGGCTCTGTAGAGCTTCGTAGGTTCCCTAGAGGCCTGTCGAGTACCGCAGGAGCCAGTAGTGTTCTGTAGGGGCCCATAGGGTTCCTTCCGTAGGGGCTGGCAGTGTTCCGTAGGGGCCTCTAGGGTTGAGTAAGTGCCCGCAGACGTCTGTAGGAATCCGTGGGATTCTGTAAGGTTCTGGAGGGTTCTGCAGGGTTCCGTAGGGGCCCGTAGAGTTCCGTAGTGGCTGGTAAAGTTCCGTAGGGCCCTGTGGGGTTCTGTATGGACCTGTAGGGTTCCGTAGGGGCCTGCAGGGTTCTGTAAGTGCCTGCAGGTGTCTGTAGGGTTCCGTAGGGGTCTGTAGGGTTCCGTAGGCACCTGCAGTGTTCTGTAGGAGCCCATAGGGTTTTAGTGAGGTTCCGTTGTGTCACTAAGGGTCTTATAGAGTGCTGTCGGGTCCTGGAGTATTCTGTAGGGTTCCAGAGGGGCTCGTAGGGTTCCGTCAAAATCTGGAGGGTTCCCTAGGGGCCCGTAGAGTCCCGTAGATTTCTGTAGGGGCCTGTAGGGTTGAGTAAGTGCCCGCAGGGGTTGGTAGGAGCTTGTAGGGTTCCATAAGTTTCCAGAGGGTTGTGTAGGGTTCCGTAGGGGCCTGTGGTGTTCCCTATGGGCCTGTAGAGTCTCGTACGGTTCCGTAGGGGCCTGTAGTGTTCCCTAGGGGCCTGTAGAGTCTCGTACAGTTCCGTAGGGTCCTGTAGGTTTCCATAAGCGCCCGCAGAGGTCTGAAGGGGCCCGTACTGTTCCGTAAGGATCCACAGGGCTCCGTAGAGCTTCGTAGGTTCCCTAGAGGCCTGTAGAGTACCGCAGGAGCCAGTAGCGTTCTGTAGGGGCCCGTAGGGTTCCTTCCATAGGGGCTGGCAGTGTTCCGTAGGGGCCTCTAGGGTTGAGTAAGTGCCCGCAGACGTCTGTAGGAATCCGTGGGATTCTGTAAGGTTCTGGAGGGTTCTGCAGGGTTCCGTAGGGGCCCGTAGAGTTCCGTAGTGGCTGGTAAAGTTCCGTAGGGTCCTGTGGGGTTCTGTATGGACCTGTAGGGTTCCGTAGGGGCCTGCAGGGTTCTGTAAGTGCCCGCAGGTGTCTGTAGGGTTCCGTAGGGGTCTGTAGGGTTCCGTAGGCACCTGCAGTGTTCTGTAGGAGCCCATAGGGTTTTAGTGAGGTTCCGTTGTGTTGCTAAGGGTCTTGTAGAGTGCTGTCGGGTCCTGGAGTATTCTGTAAAGTTCCAGAGGGGCTCGTAGGGTTCCGTCAAAATCTGTAGGCTTCCCTAGGGGCGCGTAGAGTCCCGTAGATTTCCGTAGGGGCCTCTAGGGTTGAGTAAGTGCCCGCAGGAGTCTGTAGGAGTCTGTGGGATTCTGTAAGGTTCCGGAGGGTTCTGCAGGGTTCCGTAGGGGCCCGTAGAGTTCCGTAGTGGCTGGTAAAGTTCCGTAGGGCCCTGTACCGTTCCGTAACTGCCTGCAAGGGTCTTTAGGCTTCCGTAGGGGCTGGTAGGGTTCCATAAAGTTCCGTGGGTTCCTGCAGAGTTCTGCAAGTGCCCGCAAGGGCCTGTAGGGGCCCACAGTGTTTCTGTCAGGTTCCATAGAGTTCCGTAGGGGCCATAGGTTTCCGTAGTGGCTGGTAGTATTCCGTAGGGGTCTGTAGGGTTCCGTAGGCACCTGCAGTGTTCTGTAGGAGCCCATAGGGTTTTAGTGAGGTTCCGTTGTGTTGCTAAGGGTCTTGTAGAGTGCTGTCGGGTCCTGGAGTATTCTGTAGGGTTCCAGAGGGGCTCGTAGGGTTCCGTCAAAATCTGGAGGGTTCCCTAGGGGCCCGTAGAGTCCCGTAGATTTCCGTAGGGGCCTGTAGGGTTGTGTAAGTGCCTGCAGGGGTTGGTAGGAGCTTGTAGGGTGCCATATGTTTCCGGAGGGTTGTGTAGGGTTCCGTAGGGACCTGTGGTGTTCCCTAGGGGCCTGTAGAGTCTCGTACAGTTCCGTAGGGTCCTGTAGGTTTCCATAAGCGCCCGCAGAGGTCTGAAGGAGCCCGTACTGTTCCGTAAGGATCCACAGGGCTCCGTAGAGCTTCGTAGGTTCCCTAGAGGCCTGTCGAGTACCGCAGGAGCCAGTAGTGTTCTGTAGGGGCCCATAGGGTTCCTTCCGTAGGGGCTGGCAGTGTTCCGTAGGGGCCTCTAGGGTTGAGTAAGTGCCCGCAGACGTCTGTAGGAATCCGTGGGATTCTGTAAGGTTCTGGAGGGTTCTGCAGGGTTCCGTAGGGGCCCGTAGAGTTCTGTAGTGGCTGGTAAAGTTCCGTAGGGTCCTGTGGGGTTCTGTATGGACCTGTAGGGTTCCGTAGGGGCCTGCAGGGTTCTGTAAGTGCCCGCAGGTGTCTGTAGGGTTCCGTAGGGGTCTGTAGGGTTCCGTAGGCACCTGCAGTGTTCTGTAGGAGCCCATAGGGTTTTAGTGAGGTTCCGTTGTGTTGCTAAGGGTCTTGTAGAGTGCTGTCGGGTCCTGGAGTATTCTGTAAAGTTCCAGAGGGGCTCGTAGGGTTCCGTCAAAATCTGGAGGGTTCCCTAGGGGCCCGTAGAGTCCCGTAGAGTTCCGTAGGGGCCTCTAGGGTTGAGTAAGTGCCCGCAGGAGTCTGTAGGAGTCTGTGGGATTCTGTAAGGTTCCGGAGGGTTCTGCAGGGTTCCGTAGGGGCCCGTAGAGTTCCGTAGTGGCTGGTAAAGTTCCGTAGGGCCCTGTACCGTTCCGTAACTGCCTGCAAGGGTCTTTAGGCTTCCGTAGGGGCTGGTAGGGTTCCATAAAGTTCCGTGGGTTCCTGCAGAGTTCTGCAAGTGCCCGCAAGGGCCTGTAGGGGCCCACAGTGTTTCTGTCAGGTTCCGTAGAGTTCCGTAGGGGCCATAGGTTTCCGTAGTGGCTGGTAGTATTCCGTAGGGGTCTGTAGGGTTCCGTAGGCACCTGCAGTGTTCTGTAGGAGCCCATAGGGTTTTAGTGAGGTTCCGTTGTGTTGCTAAGGGTCTTGTAGAGTGCTGTCGGGTCCTGGAGTATTCTGTAGGGTTCCAGAGGGGCTCGTAGGGTTCCGTCAAAATCTGTAGGCTTCCCTAGGGGCCCGTAGAGTCCCGTAGATTTCCGTAGGGGCCTGTAGGGTTGTGTAAGTGCCTGCAGGGGTTGGTAGGAGCTTGTAGGGTGCCATATGTTTCCGGAGGGTTGTGTAGGGTTCCGTAGGGACCTGTGGTGTTCCCTAGGGGCCTGTAGAGTCTCGTACAGTTCCGTAGGGTCCTGTAGGTTTCCATAAGCGCCCGCAGAGGTCTGAAGGAGCCCGTCCTGTTCCGTAAGGATCCACAGGGCTCTGTAGAGCTTCGTAGGTTCCCTAGAGGCCTGTAGAGTACCGCAGGAGCCAGTAGTGTTCTGTAGGGGCCCATAGGGTTCCTTCCGTAGGGGCTGGCAGTGTTCCGTAGGGGCCTCTAGGGTTGAGTAAGTGCCCGCAGACGTCTGTAGGAATCCGTGGGATTCTGTAAGGTTCTGGAGGGTTCTGCAGGGTTCCGTAGGGGCCCGTAGAGTTCTGTAGTGGCTGGTAAAGTTCCGTAGGTCCTGTGGGGTTCTGTATGGACCTGTAGGGTTCCGTAGGGGCCTGCAGGGTTCTGTAAGTGCCCGCAGGTGTCTGTAGGGTTCCGTAGGGGTCTGTAGGGTTCCGTAGGCACCTGCAGTGTTCTGTAGGAGCCCATAGGGTTTTAGTGAGGTTCCGTTGTGTTGCTAAGGGTCTTGTAGAGTGCTGTCGGGTCCTGGAGTATTCTGTAAAGTTCCAGAGGGGCTCGTAGGGTTCCGTCAAAATCTGTAGGCTTCCCTAGGGGCGCGTAGAGTCCCGTAGATTTCCGTAGGGGCCTCTAGGGTTGAGTAAGTGCCCGCAGGAGTCTGTAGGAGTCTGTGGGATTCTGTAAGGTTCCGGAGGGTTCTGCAGGGTTCCGTAGGGGCCCGTAGAGTTCCGTAGTGGCTGGTCAAGTTCCGTAGGGCCCTGTACCGTTCCGTAACTGCCTGCAAGGGTCTTTAGGCTTCCGTAGGGGCTGGTAGGGTTCCATAAAGTTCCGTGGGTTCCTGCAGAGTTCTGCAAGTGCCCGCAAGGGCCTGTAGGGGCCCACAGTGTTTCTGTCAGGTTCCGTAGAGTTCCGTAGGGGCCATAGGTTTCCGTAGTGGCTGGTAGTATTCCGTAGGGGTCTGTAGGGTTCCGTAGGCACCTGCAGTGTTCTGTAGGAGCCCATAGGGTTTTAGTGAGGTTCCGTTGTGTTGCTAAGGGTCTTGTAGAGTGCTGTCGGGTCCTGGAGTATTCTGTAGGGTTCCAGAGGGGCTCGTAGGGTTCCGTCAAAATCTGGAGGGTTCCCTAGGGGCCCGTAGAGTCCCGTAGATTTCCGTAGGGGCCTGTAGGGTTGTGTAAGTGCCTGCAGGGGTTGGTAGGAGCTTGTAGGGTGCCATATGTTTCCGGAGGGTTGTGTAGGGTTCCGTAGGGACCTGTGGTGTTCCCTAGGGGCCTGTAGAGTCTCGTACAGTTCCGTAGGGTCCTGTAGGTTTCCATAAGCGCCCGCAGAGGTCTGAAGGGGCCCGTACTGTTCCGTAAGGATCCACAGGGCTCCGTAGAGCTTCGTAGGTTCCCTAGAGGCCTGTAGAGTACCGCAGGAGCCAGTAGTGTTCTGTAGGGGCCCATAGGGTTCCTTCCGTAGGGGCTGGCAGTGTTCCGTAGGGGCCTCTAGGGTTGAGTAAGTGCCCGCAGACGTCTGTAGGAATCCGTGGGATTCTGTAAGGTTCTGGAGGGTTCTGCAGGGTTCCGTAGGGGCCCGTAGAGTTCCGTAGTGGCTGGTAAAGTTCCGTAGGGTCCTGTGGGGTTCTGTATGGACCTGTAGGGTTCCGTAGGGGCCTGCAGGGTTCTGTAAGTGCCCGCAGGTGTCTGTAGGGTTCCGTAGGGGTCTGTAGGGTTCCGTAGGCACCTGCAGTGTTCTGTAGGAGCCCATAGGGTTTTAGTGAGGTTCCGTTGTGTTGCTAAGGGTCTTGTAGAGTGCTGTCGGGTCCTGGAGTATTCTGTAAAGTTCCAGAGGGGCTCGTAGGGTTCCGTCAAAATCTGTAGGCTTCCCTAGGGGCGCGTAGAGTCCCGTAGATTTCCGTAGGGGCCTCTAGGGTTGAGTAAGTGCCCGCAGGAGTCTGTAGGAGTCTGTGGGATTCTGTAAGGTTCCGGAGGGTTCTGCAGGGTTCCGTAGGGGCCCGTAGAGTTCCGTAGTGGCTGGTAAAGTTCCGTAGGGCCCTGTACCGTTCCGTAACTGCCTGCAAGGGTCTTTAGGCTTCCGTAGGGGCTGGTAGGGTTCCATAAAGTTCCGTGGGTTCCTGCAGAGTTCTGCAAGTGCCCGCAAGGGCCTGTAGGGGCCCACAGTGTTTCTGTCAGGTTCCGTAGAGTTCCGTAGGGGCCATAGGTTTCCGTAGTGGCTGGTAGTATTCCGTAGGGGTCTGTAGGGTTCCGTAGGCACCTGCAGTGTTCTGTAGGAGCCCATAGGGTTTTAGTGAGGTTCCGTTGTGTTGCTAAGGGTCTTGTAGAGTGCTGTCGGGTCCTGGAGTATTCTGTAGGGTTCCAGAGGGGCTCGTAGGGTTCCGTCAAAATCTGGAGGGTTCCCTAGGGGCCCGTAGAGTCCCGTAGATTTCCGTAGGGGCCTGTCGGGTTGTGTAAGTGCCTGCAGGGGTTGGTAGGAGCTTGTAGGGTGCCATATGTTTCCGGAGGGTTGTGTAGGGTTCCGTAGGGACCTGTGGTGTTCCCTAGGGGCCTGTAGAGTCTCGTACAGTTCCGTAGGGTCCTGTAGGTTTCCATAAGCGCCCGCAGAGGTCTGAAGGAGCCCGTCCTGTTCCGTAAGGATCCACAGGGCTCTGTAGAGCTTCGTAGGTTCCCTAGAGGCCTGTAGAGTACCGCAGGAGCCAGTAGTGTTCTGTAGGGGCCCATAGGGTTCCTTCCGTAGGGGCTGGCAGTGTTCCGTAGGGGCCTCTAGGGTTGAGTAAGTGCCCGCAGACGTCTGTAGGAATCCGTGGGATTCTGTAAGGTTCTGGAGGGTTCTGCAGGGTTCCGTAGGGGCCCGTAGAGTTCCGTAGTGGCTGGTAAAGTTCCGTAGGGTCCTGTGGGGTTCTGTATGGACCTGTAGGGTTCCGTAGGGGCCTGCAGGGTTCTGTAAGTGCCCGCAGGTGTCTGTAGGGTTCCGTAGGGGTCTGTAGGGTTCCGTAGGCACCTGCAGTGTTCTGTAGGAGCCCATAGGGTTTTAGTGAGGTTCCGTTGTGTTGCTAAGGGTCTTGTAGAGTGCTGTCGGGTCCTGGAGTATTCTGTAAAGTTCCAGAGGGGCTCGTAGGGTTCCGTCAAAATCTGTAGGCTTCCCTAGGGGCGCGTAGAGTCCCGTAGATTTCCGTAGGGGCCTCTAGGGTTGAGTAAGTGCCCGCAGGAGTCTGTAGGAGTCTGTGGGATTCTGTAAGGTTCCGGAGGGTTCTGCAGGGTTCCGTAGGGGCCCGTAGAGTTCCGTAGTGGCTGGTCAAGTTCCGTAGGGCCCTGTACCGTTCCGTAACTGCCTGCAAGGGTCTTTAGGCTTCCGTAGGGGCTGGTAGGGTTCCATAAAGTTCCGTGGGTTCCTGCAGAGTTCTGCAAGTGCCCGCAAGGGCCTGTAGGGGCCCACAGTGTTTCTGTCAGGTTCCGTAGAGTTCCGTAGGGGCCATAGGTTTCCGTAGTGGCTGGTAGTATTCCGTAGGGGTCTGTAGGGTTCCGTAGGCACCTGCAGTGTTCTGTAGGAGCCCATAGGGTTTTAGTGAGGTTCCGTTGTGTTGCTAAGGGTCTTGTAGAGTGCTGTCGGGTCCTGGAGTATTCTGTAGGGTTCCAGAGGGGCTCGTAGGGTTCCGTCAAAATCTGTAGGGTTCCCTAGGGGCCCGTAGAGTCCCGTAGATTTCCGTAGGGGCCTGTAGGGTTGTGTAAGTGCCTGCAGGGGTTGGTAGGAGCTTGTAGGGTGCCATATGTTTCCGGAGGGTTGTGTAGGGTTCCGTAGGGACCTGTGGTGTTCCCTAGGGGCCTGTAGAGTCTCGTACAGTTCCGTAGGGTCCTGTAGGTTTCCATAAGCGCCCGCAGAGGTCTGAAGGAGCCCGTCCTGTTCCGTAAGGATCCACAGGGCTCTGTAGAGCTTCGTAGGTTCCCTAGAGGCCTGTAGAGTACCGCAGGAGCCAGTAGTGTTCTGTAGGGGCCCATAGGGTTCCTTCCGTAGGGGCTGGCAGTGTTCCGTAGGGGCCTCTAGGGTTGAGTAAGTGCCCGCAGACGTCTGTAGGAATCCGTGGGATTCTGTAAGGTTCTGGAGGGTTCTGCAGGGTTCCGTAGGGGCCCGTAGAGTTCCGTAGTGGCTGGTAAAGTTCCGTAGGGTCCTGTGGGGTTCTGTATGGACCTGTAGGGTTCCGTAGGGGCCTGCAGGGTTCTGTAAGTGCCCGCAGGTGTCTGTAGGGTTCCGTAGGGGTCTGTAGGGTTCCGTAGGCACCTGCAGTGTTCTGTAGGAGCCCATAGGGTTTTAGTGAGGTTCCGTTGTGTTGCTAAGGGTCTTGTAGAGTGCTGTCGGGTCCTGGAGTATTCTGTAAAGTTCCAGAGGGGCTCGTAGGGTTCCGTCAAAATCTGTAGGCTTCCCTAGGGGCGCGTAGAGTCCCGTAGATTTCCATAGGGGCCTGTAGGGTTGAGTAAGTGCCCGCAGGAGTCTGTAGGAGTCTGTGGGATTCTGTAAGGTTCCGGAGGGTTCTGCAGGGTTCCGTAGGGGCCCGTAGAGTTCCGTAGTGGCTGGTAAAGTTCCGTAGGGCCCTGTACCGTTCCGTAACTGCCTGCAAGGGTCTTTAGGCTTCCGTAGGGGCTGGTAGGGTTCCATAAAGTTCCGTGGGTTCCTGCAGAGTTCTGCAAGTGCCCGCAAGGGCCTGTAGGGGCCCACAGTGTTTCTGTCAGGTTCCGTAGAGTTCCGTAGGGGCCATAGGTTTCCGTAGTGGCTGGTAGTATTCCGTAGGGGTCTGTAGGGTTCCGTAGGCACCTGCAGTGTTCTGTAGGAGCCCATAGGGTTTTAGTGAGGTTCCGTTGTGTTGCTAAGGGTCTTGTAGAGTGCTGTCGGGTCCTGGAGTATTCTGTAGGGTTCCAGAGGGGCTCGTAGGGTTCCGTCAAAATCTGTAGGGTTCCCTAGGGGCCCGTAGAGTCCCGTAGATTTCCGTAGGGGCCTGTAGGGTTGTGTAAGTGCCTGCAGGGGTTGGTAGGAGCTTGTAGGGTGCCATATGTTTCCGGAGGGTTGTGTAGGGTTCCGTAGGGACCTGTGGTGTTCCCTAGGGGCCTGTAGAGTCTCGTACAGTTCCGTAGGGTCCTGTAGGTTTCCATAAGCGCCCGCAGAGGTCTGAAGGAGCCCGTCCTGTTCCGTAAGGATCCACAGGGCTCTGTAGAGCTTCGTAGGTTCCCTAGAGGCCTGTAGAGTACCGCAGGAGCCAGTAGTGTTCTGTAGGGGCCCATAGGGTTCCTTCCGTAGGGGCTGGCAGTGTTCCGTAGGGGCCTCTAGGGTTGAGTAAGTGCCCGCAGACGTCTGTAGGAATCCGTGGGATTCTGTAAGGTTCTGGAGGGTTCTGCAGGGTTCCGTAGGGGCCCGTAGAGTTCCGTAGTGGCTGGTAAAGTTCCGTAGGGTCCTGTGGGGTTCTGTATGGACCTGTAGGGTTCCGTAGGGGCCTGCAGGGTTCTGTAAGTGCCCGCAGGTGTCTGTAGGGTTCCGTAGGGGTCTGTAGGGTTCCGTAGGCACCTGCAGTGTTCTGTAGGAGCCCATAGGGTTTTAGTGAGGTTCCGTTGTGTTGCTAAGGGTCTTGTAGAGTGCTGTCGGGTCCTGGAGTATTCTGTAGGGTTCCAGAGGGGCTCGTAGGGTTCCGTCAAAATCTGGAGGGTTCCCTAGGGGCCCGTAGAGTCCCGTAGATTTCTGTAGGGGCCTGTAGGGTTGAGTAAGTGCCCGCAGGGGTTGGTAGGAGCTTGTAGGGTTCCATAAGTTTCCAGAGGGTTGTGTAGGGTTCCGTAGGGGCCTGTGGTGTTCCCTAGGGGCCTGTAGAGTCTCGTACGGTTCCGTAGGGGCCTGTAGTGTTCCCTAGGGACCTGTAGAGTCTCGTACAGTTCCGTAGGGTCCTGTAGGTTTCCATAAGCGCCCGCAGAGGTCTGAAGGGGCCCGTACTGTTCCGTAAGGATCCACAGGGCTCCGTAGAGCTTCGTAGGTTCCCTAGAGGCCTGTAGAGTACCGCAGGAGCCAGTAGTGTTCTGTAGGGGCCCGTAGGGTTCCTTCCATAGGGGCTGGCAGTGTTCCGTAGGGGCCTCTAGGGTTGAGTAAGTGCCCGCAGACGTCTGTAGGAATCCGTGGGATTCTGTAAGGTTCTGGAGGGTTCTGCAGGGTTCCGTAGGGGCCCGTAGAGTTCTGTAGTGGCTGGTAAAGTTCCGTAGGGTCCTGTGGGGTTCTGTATGGACCTGTAGGGTTCCGTAGGGGCCTGCAGGGTTCTGTAAGTGCCTGCAGGTGTCTGTAGGGTTCCGTAGGGGTCTGTAGGGTTCCGTAGGCACCTGCAGTGTTCTGTAGGAGCCCATAGGGTTTTAGTGAGGTTCCGTTGTGTTGCTAAGGGTCTTGTAGAGTGCTGTCGGGTCCTGGAGTATTCTGTAAAGTTCCAGAGGGGCTCGTAGGGTTCCGTCAAAATCTGTAGGCTTCCCTAGGGGCGCGTAGAGTCCCGTAGATTTCCGTAGGGGCCTCTAGGGTTGAGTAAGTGCCCGCAGGAGTCTGTAGGAGTCTGTGGGATTCTGTAAGGTTCCGGAGGGTTCTGCAGGGTTCCGTAGGGGCCCGTAGAGTTCCGTAGTGGCTGGTCAAGTTCCGTAGGGCCCTGTACCGTTCCGTAACTGCCTGCAAGGGTCTTTAGGCTTCCGTAGGGGCTGGTAGGGTTCCATAAAGTTCCGTGGGTTCCTGCAGAGTTCTGCAAGTGCCTGCAAGGGCCTGTAGGGGCCCACAGTGTTTCTGTCAGGTTCCGTAGAGTTCCGTAGGGGCCATAGGTTTCCGTAGTGGCTGGTAGTATTCCGTAGGGGTCTGTAGGGTTCCGTAGGCACCTGCAGTGTTCTGTAGGAGCCCATAGGGTTTTAGTGAGGTTCCGTTGTGTTGCTAAGGGTCTTGTAGAGTGCTGTCGGGTCCTGGAGTATTCTGTAGGGTTCCAGAGGGGCTCGTAGGGTTCCGTCAAAATCTGGAGGGTTCCCTAGGGGCCCGTAGAGTCCCGTAGATTTCCGTAGGGGCCTGTAGGGTTGAGTAAGTGCCCGCAGGGGTTGGTAGGAGCTTGTAGGGTTCCATAAGTTTCCAGAGGGTTGTGTAGGGTTCCGTAGGGGCCTGTGGTGTTCCCTAGGGGCCTGTAGAGTCTCGTACGGTTCCGTAGGGGCCTGTAGTGTTCCCTAGGGGCCTGTAGAGTCTCGTACAGTTCCGTAGGGTCCTGTAGGTTTCCATAAGCGCCCGCAGAGGTCTGAAGGGGCCCGTACTGTTCCGTAAGGATCCACAGGGCTCCGTAGAGCTTCGTAGGTTCCCTAGAGGCCTGTAGAGTACCGCAGGAGCCAGTAGTGTTCTGTAGGGGCCCATAGGGTTCCTTCCATAGGGGCTGGCAGTGTTCCGTAGGGGCCTCTAGGGTTGAGTAAGTGCCCGCAGACGTCTGTAGGAATCCGTGGGATTCTGTAAGGTTCTGGAGGGTTCTGCAGGGTTCCGTAGGGGCCCGTAGAGTTCCGTAGTGGCTGGTAAAGTTCCGTAGGGTCCTGTGGGGTTCTGTATGGACCTGTAGGGTTCCGTAGGGGCCTGCAGGGTTCTGTAAGTGCCCGCAGGTGTCTGTAGGGTTCCGTAGGGGTCTGTAGGGTTCCGTAGGCACCTGCAGTGTTCTGTAGGAGCCCATAGGGTTTTAGTGAGGTTCCGTTGTGTTGCTAAGGGTCTTGTAGAGTGCTGTCGGGTCCTGGAGTATTCTGTAAAGTTCCAGAGGGGCTCGTAGGGTTCCGTCAAAATCTGTAGGCTTCCCTAGGGGCGCGTAGAGTCCCGTAGATTTCCGTAGGGGCCTCTAGGGTTGAGTAAGTGCCCGCAGGAGTCTGTAGGAGTCTGTGGGATTCTGTAAGGTTCCGGAGGGTTCTGCAGGGTTCCGTAGGGGCCCGTAGAGTTCCGTAGTGGCTGGTAAAGTTCCGTAGGGCCCTGTACCGTTCCGTAACTGCCTGCAAGGGTCTTTAGGCTTCCGTAGGGGCTGGTAGGGTTCCATAAAGTTCCGTGGGTTCCTGCAGAGTTCTGCAAGTGCCCGCAAGGGCCTGTAGGGGCCCACAGTGTTTCTGTCAGGTTCCGTAGAGTTCCGTAGGGGCCATAGGTTTCCGTAGTGGCTGGTAGTATTCCGTAGGGGTCTGTAGGGTTCCGTAGGCACTTGCAGTGTTCTGTAGGAGCCCATCGGGTTTTAGTGAGGTTCCGTTGTGTTGCTAAGGGTCTTGTAGAGTGCTGTCGGGTCCTGGAGTATTCTGTAGGGTTCCAGAGGGGCTCGTAGGGTTCCGTCAAAATCTGGAGGGTTCCCTAGGGGCCCGTAGAGTCCCGTAGATTTCCGTAGGGGCCTGTAGGGTTGTGTAAGTGCCTGCAGGGGTTGGTAGGAGCTTGTAGGGTGCCATATGTTTCCGGAGGGTTGTGTAGGGTTCCGTAGGGACCTGTGGTGTTCCCTAGGGGCCTGTAGAGTCTCGTACAGTTCCGTAGGGTCCTGTAGGTTTCCATAAGCGCCCGCAGAGGTCTGAAGGAGCCCGTACTGTTCCGTAAGGATCCACAGGGCTCTGTAGAGCTTCGTAGGTTCCCTAGAGGCCTGTCGAGTACCGCAGGAGCCAGTAGTGTTCTGTAGGGGCCCATAGGGTTCCTTCCGTAGGGGCTGGCAGTGTTCCGTAGGGGCCTCTAGGGTTGAGTAAGTGCCCGCAGACGTCTGTAGGAATCCGTGGGATTCTGTAAGGTTCTGGAGGGTTCTGCAGGGTTCCGTAGGGGCCCGTAGAGTTCCGTAGTGGCTGGTAAAGTTCCGTAGGGCCCTGTGGGGTTCTGTATGGACCTGTAGGGTTCCGTAGGGGCCTGCAGGGTTCTGTAAGTGCCCGCAGGTGTCTGTAGGGTTCCGTAGGGGTCTGTAGGGTTCCGTAGGCACCTGCAGTGTTCTGTAGGAGCCCATAGGGTTTTAGTGAGGTTCCGTTGTGTCGCTAAGGGTCTTATAGAGTGCTGTCGGGTCCTGGAGTATTCTGTAGGGTTCCAGAGGGGCTCGTAGGGTTCCGTCAAAATCTGGAGGGTTCCCTAGGGGCCCGTAGAGTCCCGTAGATTTCCGTAGGGGCCTGTAGGGTTGAGTAAGTGCCCGCAGGGGTTGGTAGGAGCTTGTAGGGTTCCATAAGTTTCCAGAGGGTTGTGTAGGGTTCCGTAGGGGCCTGTGGTGTTCCCTAGGGGCCTGTAGAGTCTCGTACGGTTCCGTAGGGGCCTGTAGTGTTCCCTAGGGGCCTGTAGAGTCTCGTACAGTTCCGTAGGGTCCTGTAGGTTTCCATAAGCGCCCGCAGAGGTCTGAAGGGGCCCGTACTGTTCCGTAAGGATCCACAGGGCTCCGTAGAGCTTCGTAGGTTCCCTAGAGGCCTGTAGAGTACCGCAGGAGCCAGTAGTGTTCTGTAGGGGCCCGTAGGGTTCCTTCCATAGGGGCTGGCAGTGTTCCGTAGGGGCCTCTAGGGTTGAGTAAGTGCCCGCAGACGTCTGTAGGAATCCGTGGGATTCTGTAAGGTTCTGGAGGGTTCTGCAGGGTTCCGTAGGGGCCCGTAGAGTTCCGTAGTGGCTGGTAAAGTTCCGTAGGGTCCTGTGGGGTTCTGTATGGACCTGTAGGGTTCCGTAGGGGCCTGCAGGGTTCTGTAAGTGCCCGCAGGTGTCTGTAGGGTTCCGTAGGGGTCTGTAGGGTTCCGTAGGCACCTGCAGTGTTCTGTAGGAGCCCATAGGGTTTTAGTGAGGTTCCGTTGTGTTGCTAAGGGTCTTGTAGAGTGCTGTCGGGTCCTGGAGTATTCTGTAAAGTTCCAGAGGGGCTCGTAGGGTTCCGTCAAAATCTGTAGGCTTCCCTAGGGGCGCGTAGAGTCCCGTAGATTTCCGTAGGGGCCTCTAGGGTTGAGTAAGTGCCCGCAGGAGTCTGTAGGAGTCTGTGGGATTCTGTAAGGTTCCGGAGGGTTCTGCAGGGTTCCGTAGGGGCCCGTAGAGTTCCGTAGTGGCTGGTCAAGTTCCGTAGGGCCCTGTACCGTTCCGTAACTGCCTGCAAGGGTCTTTAGGCTTCCGTAGGGGCTGGTAGGGTTCCATAAAGTTCCGTGGGTTCCTGCAGAGTTCTGCAAGTGCCCGCAAGGGCCTGTAGGGGCCCACAGTGTTTCTGTCAGGTTCCGTAGAGTTCCGTAGGGGCCATAGGTTTCCGTAGTGGCTGGTAGTATTCCGTAGGGGTCTGTAGGGTTCCGTAGGCACCTGCAGTGTTCTGTAGGAGCCCATAGGGTTTTAGTGAGGTTCCGTTGTGTTGCTAAGGGTCTTGTAGAGTGCTGTCGGGTCCTGGAGTATTCTGTAGGGTTCCAGAGGGGCTCGTAGGGTTCCGTCAAAATCTGGAGGGTTCCCTAGTGGCCCGTAGAGTCCCGTAGATTTCCGTAGGGACCTGTAGGGTTGTGTAAGTGCCTGCAGGGGTTGGTAGGAGCTTGTAGGGTGCCATATGTTTCCGGAGGGTTGTGTAGGGTTCCGTAGGGACCTGTGGTGTTCCCTAGGGGCCTGTAGAGTCTCGTACAGTTCCGTAGGGTCCTGTAGGTTTCCATAAGCGCCCGCAGAGGTCTGAAGGAGCCCGTACTGTTCCGTAAGGATCCACAGGGCTCTGTAGAGCTTCGTAGGTTCCCTAGAGGCCTGTAGAGTACCGCAGGAGCCAGTAGTGTTCTGTAGGGGCCCGTAGGGTTCCTTCCATAGGGGCTGGCAGTGTTCCGTAGGGGCCTCTAGGGTTGAGTAAGTGCCCGCAGACGTCTGTAGGAATCCGTGGGATTCTGTAAGGTTCTGGAGGGTTCTGCAGGGTTCCGTAGGGGCCCGTAGAGTTCCGTAGTGGCTGGTAAAGTTCCGTAGGGTCCTGTGGGGTTCTGTATGGACCTGTAGGGTTCCGTAGGGGCCTGCAGGGTTCTGTAAGTGCCCGCAGGTGTCTGTAGGGTTCCGTAGGGGTCTGTAGGGTTCCGTAGGCACCTGCAGTGTTCTGTAGGAGCCCATAGGGTTTTAGTGAGGTTCCGTTGTGTTGCTAAGGGTCTTGTAGAGTGCTGTCGGGTCCTGGAGTATTCTGTAAAGTTCCAGAGGGGCTCGTAGGGTTCCGTCAAAATCTGTAGGCTTCCCTAGGGGCGCGTAGAGTCCCGTAGATTTCCGTAGGGGCCTCTAGGGTTGAGTAAGTGCCCGCAGACGTCTGTAGGAATCCGTGGGATTCTGTAAGGTTCCGGAGGGTTCTGCAGGGTTCCGTAGGGGCCCGTAGAGTTCCGTAGTGGCTGGTAAAGTTCCGTAGGGCCCTGTACCGTTCCGTAACTGCCTGCAAGGGTCTTTAGGCTTCCGTAGGGGCTGGTAGGGTTCCATAAAGTTCCGTGGGTTCCTGCAGAGTTCTGCAAGTGCCCGCAAGGGCCTGTAGGGGCCCACAGTGTTTCTGTCAGGTTCCGTAGAGTTCCGTAGGGGCCATAGGTTTTCGTAGTGGCTGGTAGTATTCCGTAGGGGTCTGTAGGGTTCCGTAGGCACCTGCAGTGTTCTGTAGGAGCCCATAGGGTTTTAGTGAGGTTCCGTTGTGTTGCTAAGGGTCTTGTAGAGTGCTGTCGGGTCCTGGAGTATTCTGTAGGGTTCCAGAGGGGCTCGTAGGGTTCCGTCAAAATCTGGAGGGTTCCCTAGGGGCCCGTAGAGTCCCGTAGATTTCCGTAGGGGCCTGTAGGGTTGTGTAAGTGCCTGCAGGGGTTGGTAGGAGCTTGTAGGGTGCCATATGTTTCCGGAGGGTTGTGTAGGGTTCCGTAGGGACCTGTGGTGTTCCCTAGGGGCCTGTAGAGTCTCGTACAGTTCCGTAGGGTCCTGTATGTTTCCATAAGCGCCCGCAGAGGTCTGAAGGAGCCCGTACTGTTCCGTAAGGATCCACAGGGCTCTGTAGAGCTTCGTAGGTTCCCTAGAGGCCTGTAGAGTACCGCAGGAGCCAGTAGTGTTCTGTAGGGGCCCATAGGGTTCCTTCCATAGGGGCTGGCAGTGTTCCGTAGGGGCCTCTAGGGTTGAGTAAGTGCCCGCAGACGTCTGTAGGAATCCGTGGGATTCTGTAAGGTTCTGGAGGGTTCTGCAGGGTTCCGTAGGGGCCCGTAGAGTTCCGTAGTGGCTGGTAAAGTTCCGTAGGGCCCTGTGGGGTTCTGTATGGACCTGTAGGGTTCCGTAGGGGCCTGCAGGGTTCTGTAAGTGCCCACAGGTGTCTGTAGGGTTCCGTAGGGGTCTGTAGGGTTCCGTAGGCACCTGCAGTGTTCTGTAGGAGCCCATAGGGTTTTAGTGAGGTTCCGTTGTGTCGCTAAGGGTCTTATAGAGTGCTGTCGGGTCCTGGAGTATTCTGTAGGGTTCCAGAGGGGCTCGTAGGGTTCCGTCAAAATCTGGAGGGTTCCCTAGGGGCCCGTAGAGTCCCGTAGATTTCCGTAGGGGCCTGTAGGGTTGAGTAAGTGCCCGCAGGGGTTGGTAGGAGCTTGTAGGGTTCCATAAGTTTCCAGAGGGTTGTGTAGGGTTCCGTAGGGGCCTGTGGTGTTCCCTAGGGGCCTGTAGAGTCTCGTACGGTTCCGTAGGGGCCTGTAGTGTTCCCTAGGGGCCTGTAGAGTCTCGTACAGTTCCGTAGGGTCCTGTAGGTTTCCATAAGCGCCCGCAGAGGTCTGAAGGGGCCCGTACTGTTCCATAAGGATCCACAGGGCTCCGTAGAGCTTCGTAGGTTCCCTAGAGGCCTGTAGAGTACCGCAGGAGCCAGTAGCGTTCTGTAGGGGCCCGTAGGGTTCCTTCCATAGGGGCTGGCAGTGTTCCGTAGGGGCCTCTAGGGTTGAGTAAGTGCCCGCAGACGTCTGTAGGAATCCGTGGGATTCTGTAAGGTTCTGGAGGGTTCTGCAGGGTTCCGTAGGGGCCCGTAGAGTTCTGTAGTGGCTGGTAAAGTTCCGTAGGGTCCTGTGGGGTTCTGTATGGACCTGTAGGGTTCCGTAGGGGCCTGCAGGGTTCTGTAAGTGCCCGCAGGTGTCTGTAGGGTTCCGTAGGGGTCTGTAGGGTTCCGTAGGCACCTGCAGTGTTCTGTAGGAGCCCATAGGGTTTTAGTGAGGTTCCGTTGTGTTGCTAAGGGTCTTGTAGAGTGCTGTCGGGTCCTGGAGTATTCTGTAAAGTTCCAGAGGGGCTCGTAGGGTTCCGTCAAAATCTGTAGGCTTCCCTAGGGGCGCGTAGAGTCCCGTAGATTTCCGTAGGGGCCTCTAGGGTTGAGTAAGTGCCCGCAGGAGTCTGTAGGAGTCTGTGGGATTCTGTAAGGTTCCGGAGGGTTCTGCAGGGTTCCGTAGGGGCCCGTAGAGTTCCGTAGTGGCTGGTAAAGTTCCGTAGGGCCCTGTACCGTTCCGTAACTGCCTGCAAGGGTCTTTAGGCTTCCGTAGGGGCTGGTAGGGTTCCATAAAGTTCCGTGGGTTCCTGCAGAGTTCTGCAAGTGCCCGCAAGGGCCTGTAGGGGCCCACAGTGTTTCTGTCAGGTTCCGTAGAGTTCCGTAGGGGCCATAGGTTTCCGTAGTGGCTGGTAGTATTCCGTAGGGGTCTGTAGGGTTCCGTAGGCACCTGCAGTGTTCTGTAGGAGCCCATAGGGTTTTAGTGAGGTTCCGTTGTGTTGCTAAGGGTCTTGTAGAGTGCTGTCGGGTCCTGGAGTATTCTGTAGGGTTCCAGAGGGGCTCGTAGGGTTCCGTCAAAATCTGGAGGGTTCCCTAGGGGCCCGTAGAGTCCCGTAGATTTCCGTAGGGGCCTGTAGGGTTGTGTAAGTGCCTGCAGGGGTTGGTAGGAGCTTGTAGGGTGCCATATGTTTCCGGAGGGTTGTGTAGGGTTCCGTAGGGACCTGTGGTGTTCCCTAGGGGCCTGTAGAGTCTCGTACAGTTCCGTAGGGTCCTGTAGGTTTCCATAAGCGCCCGCAGAGGTCTGAAGTGGCCCGTACTGTTCCGTAAGGATCCACAGGGCTCCGTAGAGCTTCGTAGGTTCCCTAGAGGCCTGTAGAGTACCGCAGGAGCCAGTAGTGTTCTGTAGGGGCCCGTAGGGTTCCTTCCGTAGGGGCTGGCAGTGTTCCGTAGGGGCCTCTAGGGTTGAGTAAGTGCCCGCAGACGTCTGTAGGAATCCGTGGGATTCTGTAAGGTTCTGGAGGGTTCTGCAGGGTTCCGTAGGGGCCCGTAGAGTTCCGTAGTGGCTGGTAAAGTTCCGTAGGGTCCTGTGGGGTTCTGTATGGACCTGTAGGGTTCCGTAGGGGCCTGCAGGGTTCTGTAAGTGCCCGCAGGTGTCTGTAGGGTTCCGTAGGGGTCTGTAGGGTTCCGTAGGCACCTGCAGTGTTCTGTAGGAGCCCATAGGGTTTTAGTGAGGTTCCGTTGTGTTGCTAAGGGTCTTGTAGAGTGCTGTCGGGTCCTGGAGTATTCTGTAAAGTTCCAGAGGGGCTCGTAGGGTTCCGTCAAAATCTGTAGGCTTCCCTAGGGGCGCGTAGAGTCCCGTAGATTTCCGTAGGGGCCTCTAGGGTTGAGTAAGTGCCCGCAGGAGTCTGTAGGAGTCTGTGGGATTCTGTAAGGTTCCGGAGGGTTCTGCAGGGTTCCGTAGGGGCCCGTAGAGTTCCGTAGTGGCTGGTAAAGTTCCGTAGGGCCCTGTACCGTTCCGTAACTGCCTGCAAGGGTCTTTAGGCTTCCGTAGGGGCTGGTAGGGTTCCATAAAGTTCCGTGGGTTCCTGCAGAGTTCTGCAAGTGCCCGCAAGGGCCTGTAGGGGCCCACAGTGTTTCTGTCAGGTTCCGTAGAGTTCCGTAGGGGCCATAGGTTTCCGTAGTGGCTGGTAGTATTCCGTAGGGGTCTGTAGGGTTCCGTAGGCACCTGCAGTGTTCTGTAGGAGCCCATAGGGTTTTAGTGAGGTTCCGTTGTGTTGCTAAGGGTCTTGTAGAGTGCTGTCGGGTCCTGGAGTATTCTGTAGGGTTCCAGAGGGGCTCGTAGGGTTCCGTCAAAATCTGGAGGGTTCCCTAGGGGCCCGTAGAGTCCCGTAGATTTCCGTAGGGGCCTGTAGGGTTGTGTAAGTGCCTGCAGGGGTTGGTAGGAGCTTGTAGGGTGCCATATGTTTCCGGAGGGTTGTGTAGGGTTCCGTAGGGACCTGTGGTGTTCCCTAGGGGCCTGTAGAGTCTCGTACAGTTCCGTAGGGTCCTGTAGGTTTCCATAAGCGCCCGCAGAGGTCTGAAGGAGCCCGTACTGTTCCGTAAGGATCCACAGGGCTCTGTAGAGCTTCGTAGGTTCCCTAGAGGCCTGTCGAGTACCGCAGGAGCCAGTAGTGTTCTGTAGGGGCCCATAGGGTTCCTTCCGTAGGGGCTGGCAGTGTTCCGTAGGGGCCTCTAGGGTTGAGTAAGTGCCCGCAGACGTCTGTAGGAATCCGTGGGATTCTGTAAGGTTCTGGAGGGTTCTGCAGGGTTCCGTAGGGGCCCGTAGAGTTCCGTAGTGGCTGGTAAAGTTCCGTAGGGTCCTGTGGGGTTCTGTATGGACCTGTAGGGTTCCGTAGGGGCCTGCAGGGTTCTGTAAGTGCCCGCAGGTGTCTGTAGGGTTCCGTAGGGGTCTGTAGGGTTCCGTAGGCACCTGCAGTGTTCTGTAGGAGCCCATAGGGTTTTAGTGAGGTTCCGTTGTGTTGCTAAGGGTCTTGTAGAGTGCTGTCGGGTCCTGGAGTATTCTGTAGGGTTCCAGAGGGGCTCGTAGGGTTCCGTCAAAATCTGTAGGCTTCCCTAGGGGCCCGTAGAGTCCCGTAGATTTCCGTAGGGGCCTGTAGGGTTGTGTAAGTGCCTGCAGGGGTTGGTAGGAGCTTGTAGGGTGCCATATGTTTCCGGAGGGTTGTGTAGGGTTCCGTAGGGACCTGTGGTGTTCCCTAGGGGCCTGTAGAGTCTCGTACAGTTCCGTAGGGTCCTGTAGGTTTCCATAAGCGCCCGCAGAGATCTGAAGGAGCCCGTACTGTTCCGTAAGGATCCACAGGGCTCTGTAGAGCTTCGTAGGTTTCCTAGAGGCCTGTAGAGTACCGCAGGAGCCAGTAGTGTTCTGTAGGGGCCCATAGGGTTCCTTCCGTAGGGGCTGGCAGTGTTCCGTAGGGGCCTCTAGGGTTGAGTAAGTGCCCGCAGACGTCTGTAGGAATCCGTGGGATTCTGTAAGGTTCTGGAGGGTTCTGCAGGGTTCCGTAGGGGCCCGTAGAGTTCCGTAGTGGCTGGTAAAGTTCCGTAGGGCCCTGTGGGGTTCTGTATGGACCTGTAGGGTTCCGTAGGGGCCTGCAGGGTTCTCTAAGTGCCCGCAGGTGTCTGTAGGGTTCCGTAGGGGTCTGTAGGGTTCCGTAGGCACCTGCAGTGTTCTGTAGGAGCCCATAGGGTTTTAGTGAGGTTCCGTTGTGTTGCTAAGGGTCTTGTAGAGTGCTGTCGGGTCCTGGAGTATTCTGTAGGGTTCCAGAGGGGCTCGTAGGGTTCCGTCAAAATCTGGAGGGTTCCCTAGGGGCCCGTAGAGTCCCGTAGATTTCCGTAGGGGCCTGTAGGGTTGAGTAAGTGCCCGCAGAGGTTGGTAGGAGCTTGTAGGGTTCCATAAGTTTCCAGAGGGTTGTGTAGGGTTCCGTAGGGGCCTGTGGTGTTCCCTAGGGGCCTGTAGAGTCTCGTACGGTTCCGTAGGGGCCTGTAGTGTTCCCTAGGGGCCTGTAGAGTCTCGTACAGTTCCGTAGGGTCCTGTAGGTTTCCATAAGCGCCCGCAGAGGTCTGAAGGGGCCCGTACTGTTCCGTAAGGATCCACAGGGCTCCGTAGAGCTTCGTAGGTTCCCTAGAGGCCTGTAGAGTACCGCAGGAGCCAGTAGTGTTCTGTAGGGGCCCGTAGGGTTCCTTCCATAGGGGCTGGCAGTGTTCCGTAGGGGCCTCTAGGGTTGAGTAAGTGCCCGCAGACGTCTGTAGGAATCCGTGGGATTCTGTAAGGTTCTGGAGGGTTCTGCAGGGTTCCGTAGGGGCCCGTAGAGTTCTGTAGTGGCTGGTAAAGTTCCGTAGGGTCCTGTGGGGTTCTGTATGGACCTGTAGGGTTCCGTAGGGGCCTGCAGGGTTCTGTAAGTGCCCGCAGGTGTCTGTAGGGTTCCGTAGGGGTCTGTAGGGTTCCGTAGGCACCTGCAGTGTTCTGTAGGAGCCCATAGGGTTTTAGTGAGGTTCCGTTGTGTTGCTAAGGGTCTTGTAGAGTGCTGTCGGGTCCTGGAGTATTCTGTAAAGTTCCAGAGGGGCTCGTAGGGTTCCGTCAAAATCTGTAGGCTTCCCTAGGGGCGCGTAGAGTCCCGTAGATTTCCGTAGGGGCCTCTAGGGTTGAGTAAGTGCCCGCAGGAGTCTGTAGGAGTCTGTGGGATTCTGTAAGGTTCCGGAGGGTTCTGCAGGGTTCCGTAGGGGCCCGTAGAGTTCCGTAGTGGCTGGTAAAGTTCCGTAGGGCCCTGTACCGTTCCGTAACTGCCTGCAAGGGTCTTTAGGCTTCCGTAGGGGCTGGTAGGGTTCCATAAAGTTCCGTGGGTTCCTGCAGAGTTCTGCAAGTGCCCGCAAGGGCCTGTAGGGGCCCACAGTGTTTCTGTCAGGTTCCGTAGAGTTCCGTAGGGGCCATAGGTTTCCGTAGTGGCTGGTAGTATTCCGTAGGGGTCTGTAGGGTTCCGTAGGCACCTGCAGTGTTCTGTAGGAGCCCATAGGGTTTTAGTGAGGTTCCGTTGTGTTGCTAAGGGTCTTGTAGAGTGCTGTCGGGTCCTGGAGTATTCTGTAGGGTTCCAGAGGGGCTCGTAGGGTTCCGTCAAAATCTGGAGGGTTCCCTAGGGGCCCGTAGAGTCCCGTAGATTTCCGTAGGGGCCTGTAGGGTTGTGTAAGTGCCTGCAGGGGTTGGTAGGAGCTTGTAGGGTGCCATATGTTTCACGAGGGTTGTGTAGGGTTCCGTAGGGGCCTGTGGTGTTCCCTAGGGGCCTGTAGAGTCTCGTACAGTTCCGTAGGGTCCTGTAGGTTTCCATAAGCGCCCGCAGAGGTCTGAAGGAGCCCGTACTGTTCCGTAAGGATCCACAGGGCTCTGTAGAGCTTCGTAGGTTCCCTAGAGGCCTGTCGAGTACCGCAGGAGCCAGTAGTGTTCTGTAGGGGCCCATAGGGTTCCTTCCGTAGGGGCTGGCAGTGTTCCGTAGGGGCCTCTAGGGTTGAGTAAGTGCCCGCAGACGTCTGTAGGAATCCGTGGGATTCTGTAAGGTTCTGGAGGGTTCTGCAGGGTTCCGTAGGGGCCCGTAGAGTTCCGTAGTGGCTGGTAAAGTTCCGTAGGGTCCTGTGGGGTTCTGTATGGACCTGTAGGGTTCCGTAGGGGCCTGCAGGGTTCTGTAAGTGCCCGCAGGTGTCTGTAGGGTTCCGTAGGGGTCTGTAGGGTTCCGTAGGCACCTGCAGTGTTCTGTAGGAGCCCATAGGGTTTTAGTGAGGTTCCGTTGTGTTGCTAAGGGTCTTGTAGAGTGCTGTCGGGTCCTGGAGTATTCTGTAGGGTTCCAGAGGGGCTCGTAGGGTTCCGTCAAAATCTGTAGGCTTCCCTAGGGGCCCGTAGAGTCCCGTAGATTTCCGTAGGGGCCTGTAGGGTTGTGTAAGTGCCTGCAGGGGTTGGTAGGAGCTTGTAGGGTGCCATATGTTTCCGGAGGGTTGTGTAGGGTTCCGTAGGGACCTGTGGTGTTCCCTAGGGGCCTGTAGAGTCTCGTACAGTTCCGTAGGGTCCTGTAGGTTTCCATAAGCGCCCGCAGAGATCTGAAGGAGCCCGTACTGTTCCGTAAGGATCCACAGGGCTCTGTAGAGCTTCGTAGGTTTCCTAGAGGCCTGTAGAGTACCGCAGGAGCCAGTAGTGTTCTGTAGGGGCCCATAGGGTTCCTTCCGTAGGGGCTGGCAGTGTTCCGTAGGGGCCTCTAGGGTTGAGTAAGTGCCCGCAGACGTCTGTAGGAATCCGTGGGATTCTGTAAGGTTCTGGAGGGTTCTGCAGGGTTCCGTAGGGGCCCGTAGAGTTCCGTAGTGGCTGGTAAAGTTCCGTAGGGCCCTGTGGGGTTCTGTATGGACCTGTAGGGTTCCGTAGGGGCCTGCAGGGTTCTGTAAGTGCCCGCAGGTGTCTGTAGGGTTCCGTAGGGGTCTGTAGGGTTCCGTAGGCACCTGCAGTGTTCTGTAGGAGCCCATAGGGTTTTAGTGAGGTTCCGTTGTGTTGCTAAGGGTCTTGTAGAGTGCTGTCGGGTCCTGGAGTATTCTGTAGGGTTCCAGAGGGGCTCGTAGGGTTCCGTCAAAATCTGGAGGGTTCCCTAGGGGCCCGTAGAGTCCCGTAGATTTCCGTAGGGGCCTGTAGGGTTGTGTAAGTGCCTGCAGGGGTTGGTAGGAGCTTGTAGGGTGCCATATGTTTCCGGAGGGTTGTGTAGGGTTCCGTAGGGACCTGTGGTGTTCCCTAGGGGCCTGTAGAGTCTCGTACAGTTCCGTAGGGTCCTGTAGGTTTCCATAAGCGCCCGCAGAGATCTGAAGGAGCCCGTACTGTTCCGTAAGGATCCACAGGGCTCTGTAGAGCTTCGTAGGTTCCCTAGAGGCCTGTAGAGTACCGCAGGAGCCAGTAGTGTTCTGTAGGGGCCCATAGGGTTCCTTCCGTAGGGGCTGGCAGTGTTCCGTAGGGGCCTCTAGGGTTGAGTAAGTGCCCGCAGACGTCTGTAGGAATCCGTGGGATTCTGTAAGGTTCTGGAGGGTTCTGCAGGGTTCCGTAGGGGCCCGTAGAGTTCCGTAGTGGCTGGTAAAGTTCCGTAGGGCCCTGTGGGGTTCTGTATGGACCTGTAGGGTTCCGTAGGGGCCTGCAGGGTTCTGTAAGTGCCCGCAGGTGTCTGTAGGGTTCCGTAGGGGTCTGTAGGGTTCCGTAGGCACCTGCAGTGTTCTGTAGGAGCCCATAGGGTTTTAGTGAGGTTCCGTTGTGTCGCTAAGGGTCTTATAGAGTGCTGTCGGGTCCTGGAGTATTCTGTAGGGTTCCAGAGGGGCTCGTAGGGTTCCGTCAAAATCTGGAGGGTTCCCTAGGGGCCCGTAGAGTCCCGTAGATTTCCGTAGGGGCCTGTAGGGTTGAGTAAGTGCCTGCAGAGGTTGGTAGGAGCTTGTAGGGTTCCATAAGTTTCCAGAGGGTTGTGTAGGGTTCCGTAGGGGCCTGTGGTGTTCCCTAGGGGCCTGTAGAGTCTCGTACGGTTCCGTAGGGGCCTGTAGTGTTCCCTAGGGGCCTGTAGAGTCTCGTACAGTTCCGTAGGGTCCTGTAGGTTTCCATAAGCGCCCGCAGAGGTCTGAAGGGGCCCGTACTGTTCCGTAAGGATCCACAGGGCTCCGTAGAGCTTCGTAGGTTCCCTAGAGGCCTGTAGAGTACCGCAGGAGCCAGTAGTGTTCTGTAGGGGCCCGTAGGGTTCCTTCCATAGGGGCTGGCAGTGTTCCGTAGGGGCCTCTAGGGTTGAGTAAGTGCCCGCAGACGTCTGTAGGAATCCGTGGGATTCTGTAAGGTTCTGGAGGGTTCTGCAGGGTTCCGTAGGGGCCCGTAGAGTTCCGTAGTGGCTGGTAAAGTTCCGTAGGGTCCTGTGGGGTTCTGTATGGACCTGTAGGGTTCCGTAGGGGCCTGCAGGGTTCTGTAAGTGCCCGCAGGTGTCTGTAGGGTTCCGTAGGGGTCTGTAGGGTTCCGTAGGCACCTGCAGTGTTCTGTAGGAGCCCATAGGGTTTTAGTGAGGTTCCGTTGTGTTGCTAAGGGTCTTGTAGAGTGCTGTCGGGTCCTGGAGTATTCTGTAAAGTTCCAGAGGGGCTCGTAGGGTTCCGTCAAAATCTGTAGGCTTCCCTAGGGGCGCGTAGAGTCCCGTAGATTTCCGTAGGGGCCTCTAGGGTTGAGTAAGTGCCCGCAGGAGTCTGTAGGAGTCTGTGGGATTCTGTAAGGTTCCGGAGGGTTCTGCAGGGTTCCGTAGGGGCCCGTAGAGTTCCGTAGTGGCTGGTAAAGTTCCGTAGGGCCCTGTACCGTTCCGTAACTGCCTGCAAGGGTCTTTAGGCTTCCGTAGGGGCTGGTAGGGTTCCATAAAGTTCCGTGGGTTCCTGCAGAGTTCTGCAAGTGCCCGCAAGGGCCTGTAGGGGCCCACAGTGTTTCTGTCAGGTTCCGTAGAGTTCCGTAGGGGCCATAGGTTTCCGTAGTGGCTGGTAGTATTCCGTAGGGGTCTGTAGGGTTCCGTAGGCACCTGCAGTGTTCTGTAGGAGCCCATAGGGTTTTAGTGAGGTTCCGTTGTGTTGCTAAGGGTCTTGTAGAGTGCTGTCGGGTCCTGGAGTATTCTGTAGGGTTCCAGAGGGGCTCGTAGGGTTCCGTCAAAATCTGGAGGGTTCCCTAGGGGCCCGTAGAGTCCCGTAGATTTCCGTAGGGGCCTGTAGGGTTGTGTAAGTGCCTGCAGGGGTTGGTAGGAGCTTGTAGGGTTCCATAAGTTTCCAGAGGGTTGTGTAGGGTTCCGTAGGGGCCTGTGGTGTTCCCTAGGGGCCTGTAGAGTCTCGTACGGTTCCGTAGGGGCCTGTAGTGTTCCCTAGGGGCCTGTAGAGTCTCGTACAGTTCCGTAGGGTCCTGTAGGTTTCCATAAGCGCCCGCAGAGGTCTGAAGGAGCCCGTACTGTTCCGTAAGGATCCACAGGGCTCCGTAGAGCTTCGTAGGTTCCCTAGAGGCCTGTAGAGTACCGCAGGAGCCAGTAGTGTTCTGTAGGGGCCCATAGGGTTCCTTCCATAGGGGCTGGCAGTGTTCCGTAGGGGCCTCTAGGGTTGAGTAAGTGCCCGCAGACGTCTGTAGGAATCCGTGGGATTCTGTAAGGTTCTGGAGGGTTCTGCAGGGTTCCGTAGGGGCCCGTAGAGTTTCGTAGTGGCTGGTAAAGTTCTGTAGGGTCCTGTGGGGTTCTGTATGGACCTGTAGGGTTCCGTAGGGGCCTGCAGGGTTCTGTAAGTGCCCGCAGGTGTCTGTAGGGTTCCGTAGGGGTCTGTAGGGTTCCGTAGGCACCTGCAGTGTTCTGTAGGAGCCCATAGGGTTTTAGTGAGGTTCCGTTGTGTTGCTAAGGGTCTTGTAGAGTGCTGTCGGGTCCTGGAGTATTCTGTAAAGTTCCAGAGGGGCTCGTAGGGTTCCGTCAAAATCTGTAGGCTTCCCTAGGGGCGCGTAGAGTCCCGTAGATTTCCGTAGGGGCCTCTAGGGTTGAGTAAGTGCCCGCAGGAGTCTATAGGAGTCTGTGGGATTCTGTAAGGTTCCGGAGGGTTCTGCAGGGTTCCGTAGGGGCCCGTAGAGTTCCGTAGTGGCTGGTAAAGTTCCCTAGGGCCCTGTACCGTTCCGTAACTGCCTGCAAGGGTCTTTAGGCTTCCGTAGGGGCTGGTAGGGTTCCATAAAGTTCCGTGGGTTCCTGCAGAGTTCTGCAAGTGCCCGCAAGGGCCTGTAGGGGCCCACAGTGTTTCTGTCAGGTTCCGTAGAGTTCCGTAGGGGCCATAGGTTTCCGTAGTGGCTGGTAGTATTCCGTAGGGGTCTGTAGGGTTCCGTAGGCACCTGCAGTGTTCTGTAGGAGCCCATAGGGTTTTAGTGAGGTTCCGTTGTGTTGCTAAGGGTCTTGTAGAGTGCTGTCGGGTCCTGGAGTATTCTGTAGGGTTCCAGAGGGGCTCGTAGGGTTCCGTCAAAATCTGTAGGGTTCCCTAGGGGCCCATAGAGTCCCGTAGATTTCCGTAGGGGCCTGTAGGGTTGTGTAAGTGCCTGCAGGGGTTGGTAGGAGCTTGTAGGGTGCCATATGTTTCCGGAGGGTTGTGTAGGGTTCCGTAGGGACCTGTGGTGTTCCCTAGGGGCCTGTAGAGTCTCGTACAGTTCCGTAGGGTCCTGTAGGTTTCCATAAGCGCCCGCAGAGGTCTGAAGGGGCCCGTACTGTTCCGTAAGGATCCACAGGGCTCCGTAGAGCTTCGTAGGTTCCCTAGAGGCCTGTAGAGTACCGCAGGAGCCAGTAGTGTTCTGTAGGGGCCCGTAGGGTTCCTTCCATAGGGGCTGGCAGTGTTCCGTAGGGGCCTCTAGGGTTGAGTAAGTGCCCGCAGACGTCTGTAGGAATCCGTGGGGTTCTGGAGGGTTCTGCAGGGTTCCGTAGGGGCCCGTAGAGTTCCGTAGTGGCTGGTAAAGTTCCGTAGGGTCCTGTGGGGTTCTGTATGGACCTGTAGGGTTCCGTAGGGGCCTGCAGGGTTCTGTAAGTGCCCGCAGGTGTCTGTAGGGTTCCGTAGGGGTCTGTAGGGTTCCGTAGGCACCTGCAGTGTTCTGTAGGAGCCCATAGGGTTTTAGTGAGGTTCCGTTGTGTTGCTAAGGGTCTTGTAGAGTGCTGTCGGGTCCTGGAGTATTCTGTAAAGTTCCAGAGGGGCTCGTAGGGTTCCGTCAAAATCTGTAGGCTTCCCTAGGGGCGCGTAGAGTCCTGTAGATTTCCGTAGGGGCCTCTAGGGTTGAGTAAGTGCCCGCAGGAGTCTGTAGGAGTCTGTGGGATTCTGTAAGGTTCCGGAGGGTTCTGCAGGGTTCCGTAGGGGCCCGTAGAGTTCCGTAGTGGCTGGTCAAGTTCCGTAGGGCCCTGTACCGTTCCGTAACTGCCTGCAAGGGTCTTTAGGCTTCCGTAGGGGCTGGTAGGGTTCCATAAAGTTCCGTGGGTTCCTGCAGAGTTCTGCAAGTGCCCGCAAGGGCCTGTAGGGGCCCACAGTGTTTCTGTCAGGTTCCGTAGAGTTCCGTAGGGGCCATAGGTTTCCGTAGTGGCTGGTAGTATTCCGTAGGGGTCTGTAGGGTTCCGTAGGCACCTGCAGTGTTCTGTAGGAGCCCATAGGGTTTTAGTGAGGTTCCGTTGTGTTGCTAAGGGTCTTGTAGAGTGCTGTCGGGTCCTGGAGTATTCTGTAGGGTTCCAGAGGGGCTCGTAGGGTTCCGTCAAAATCTGTAGGCTTCCCTAGGGGCCCGTAGAGTCCCGTAGATTTCCGTAGGGGCCTGTAGGGTTGAGTAAGTGCCTGCAGAGGTTGGTAGGAGCTTGTAGGGTTCCATAAGTTTCCAGAGGGTTGTGTAGGGTTCCGTAGGGACCTGTGGTGTTCCCTAGGGGCCTGTAGAGTCTCGTACGGTTCCGTAGGGGCCTGTAGTGTTCCCTAGGGGCCTGTAGAGTCTCGTACAGTTCCGTAGGGTCCTGTAGGTTTCCATAAGCGCCCGCAGAGGTCTGAAGGAGCCCGTACTGTTCCGTAAGGATCCACAGGGCTCTGTAGAGCTTCGTAGGTTCCCTAGAGGCCTGTAGAGTACCGCAGGAGCCAGTAGTGTTCTGTAGGGGCCCATAGGGTTCCTTCCGTAGGGGCTGGCAGTGTTCCGTAGGGGCCTCTAGGGTTGAGTAAGTGCCCGCAGACGTCTGTAGGAATCCGTGGGATTCTGTAAGGTTCTGGAGGGTTCTGCAGGGTTCCGTAGGGGCCCGTAGAGTTCCGTAGTGGCTGGTAAAGTTCCGTAGGGCCCTGTGGGGTTCTGTATGGACCTGTAGGGTTCCGTAGGGGCCTGCAGGGTTCTGTAAGTGCCCGCAGGTGTCTGTAGGGTTCCGTAGGGGTCTGTAGGGTTCCGTAGGCACCTGCAGTGTTCTGTAGGAGCCCATAGGGTTTTAGTGAGGTTCCGTTGTGTTGCTAAGGGTCTTGTAGAGTGCTGTCGGGTCCTGGAGTATTCTGTAAAGTTCCAGAGGGGCTCGTAGGGTTCCGTCAAAATCTGTAGGCTTCCCTAGGGGCGCGTAGAGTCCCGTAGATTTCCGTAGGGGCCTCTAGGGTTGAGTAAGTGCCCGCAGGAGTCTGTAGGAGTCTGTGGGATTCTGTAAGGTTCCGGAGGGTTCTGCAGGGTTCCGTAGGGGCCCGTAGAGTTCCGTAGTGGCTGGTAAAGTTCCGTAGGGCCCTGTACCGTTCCGTAACTGCCTGCAAGGGTCTTTAGGCTTCCGTAGGGGCTGGCAGGGTTCCATAAAGTTCCGTGGGTTCCTGCAGAGTTCTGCAAGTGCCCGCAAGGGCCTGTAGGGGCCCACAGTGTTTCTGTCAGGTTCCGTAGAGTTCCGTAGGGGCCATAGGTTTCCGTAGTGGCTGGTAGTATTCCGTAGGGGTCTGTAGGGTTCCGTAGGCACCTGCAGTGTTCTGTAGGAGCCCATAGGGTTTTAGTGAGGTTCCGTTGTGTTGCTAAGGGTCTTGTAGAGTGCTGTCGGGTCCTGGAGTATTCTGTAGGGTTCCAGAGGGGCTCGTAGGGTTCCGTCAAAATCTGTAGGCTTCCCTAGGGGCCCGTAGAGTCCCGTAGATTTCCGTAGGGGCCTGTAGGGTTGTGTAAGTGCCTGCAGGGGTTGGTAGGAGCTTGTAGGGTGCCATATGTTTCCGGAGGGTTGTGTAGGGTTCCGTAGGGACCTGTGGTGTTCCCTAGGGGCCTGTAGAGTCTCGTACAGTTCCGTAGGGTCCTGTAGGTTTCCATAAGCGCCCGCAGAGGTCTGAAGGAGCCCGTACTGTTCCGTAAGGATCCACAGGGCTCTGTAGAGCTTCGTAGGTTCCCTAGAGGCCTGTAGAGTACCGCAGGAGCCAGTAGTGTTCTGTAGGGGCCCATAGGGTTCCTTCCGTAGGGGCTGGCAGTGTTCCGTAGGGGCCTCTAGGGTTGAGTAAGTGCCCGCAGACGTCTGTAGGAATCCGTGGGATTCTGTAAGGTTCTGGAGGGTTCTGCAGGGTTCCGTAGGGGCCCGTAGAGTTCCGTAGTGGCTGGTAAAGTTCCGTAGGGCCCTGTGGGGTTCTGTATGGACCTGTAGGGTTCCGTAGGGGCCTGCAGGGTTCTGTAAGTGCCCGCAGGTGTCTGTAGGGTTCCGTAGGGGTCTGTAGGGTTCCGTAGGCACCTGCAGTGTTCTGTAGGAGCCCATAGGGTTTTAGTGAGGTTCCGTTGTGTTGCTAAGGGTCTTGTAGAGTGCTGTCGGGTCCTGGAGTATTCTGTAAAGTTCCAGAGGGGCTCGTAGGGTTCCGTCAAAATCTGTAGGCTTCCCTAGGGGCGCGTAGAGTCCCGTAGATTTCCGTAGGGGCCTCTAGGGTTGAGTAAGTGCCCGCAGGAGTCTGTAGGAGTCTGTGGGATTCTGTAAGGTTCCGGAGGGTTCTGCAGGGTTCCGTAGGGGCCCGTAGAGTTCCGTAGTGGCTGGTCAAGTTCCGTAGGGCCCTGTACCGTTCCGTAACTGCCTGCAAGGGTCTTTAGGCTTCCGTAGGGGCTGGTAGGGTTCCATAAAGTTCCGTGGGTTCCTGCAGAGTTCTGCAAGTGCCCGCAAGGGCCTGTAGGGGCCCACAGTGTTTCTGTCAGGTTCCGTAGAGTTCCGTAGGGGCCATAGGTTTCCGTAGTGGCTGGTAGTATTCCGTAGGGGTCTGTAGGGTTCCGTAGGCACCTGCAGTGTTCTGTAGGAGCCCATAGGGTTTTAGTGAGGTTCCGTTGTGTTGCTAAGGGTCTTGTAGAGTGCTGTCGGGTCCTGGAGTATTCTGTAGGGTTCCAGAGGGGCTCGTAGGGTTCCGTCAAAATCTGTAGGGTTCCCTAGGGGCCCGTAGAGTCCCGTAGATTTCCGTAGGGGCCTGTAGGGTTGTGTAAGTGCCTGCAGGGGTTGGTAGGAGCTTGTAGGGTGCCATATGTTTCCGGAGGGTTGTGTAGGGTTCCGTAGGGACCTGTGGTGTTCCCTAGGGGCCTGTAGAGTCTCGTACAGTTCCGTAGGGTCCTGTAGGTTTCCATAAGCGCCCGCAGAGGTCTGAAGGAGCCCGTACTGTTCCGTAAGGATCCACAGGGCTCTGTAGAGCTTCGTAGGTTCCCTAGAGGCCTGTCGAGTACCGCAGGAGCCAGTAGTGTTCTGTAGGGGCCCATAGGGTTCCTTCCGTAGGGGCTGGCAGTGTTCCGTAGGGGCCTCTAGGGTTGAGTAAGTGCCTGCAGACGTCTGTAGGAATCCGTGGGATTCTGTAAGGTTCTGGAGGGTTCTGCAGGGTTCCGTAGGGGCCCGTAGAGTTCCGTAGTGGCTGGTAAAGTTCCGTAGGGCCCTGTGGGGTTCTGTATGGACCTGTAGGGTTCCGTAGGGGCCTGCAGGGTTCTGTAAGTGCCCGCAGGTGTCTGTAGGGTTCCGTAGGGGTCTGTAGGGTTCCGTAGGCACCTGCAGTGTTCTGTAGGAGCCCATAGGGTTTTAGTGAGGTTCCGTTGTGTTGCTAAGGGTCTTGTAGAGTGCTGTCGGGTCCTGGAGTATTCTGTAAAGTTCCAGAGGGGCTCGTAGGGTTCCGTCAAAATCTGGAGGGTTCCCTAGGGGCGCGTAGAGTCCCGTAGATTTCCGTAGGGGCCTCTAGGGTTGAGTAAGTGCCCGCAGGAGTCTGTAGGAGTCTGTGGGATTCTGTAAGGTTCCGGAGGGTTCTGCAGGGTTCCGTAGGGGCCCGTAGAGTTCCGTAGTGGCCGGTAAAGTTCCGTAGGGCCCTGTACCGTTCCGTAACTGCCTGCAAGGGTCTTTAGGCTTCCGTAGGGGCTGGTAGGGTTCCATAAAGTTCCGTGGGTTCCTGCAGAGTTCTGCAAGTGCCCGCAAGGGCCTGTAGGGGCCCACAGTGTTTCTGTCAGGTTCCGTAGAGTTCCGTAGGGGCCATAGGTTTCCGTAGTGGCTGGTAGTATTCCGTAGGGGTCTGTAGGGTTCCGTAGGCACCTGCAGTGTTCTGTAGGAGCCCATAGGGTTTTAGTGAGGTTCCGTTGTGTTGCTAAGGGTCTTGTAGAGTGCTGTCGGGTCCTGGAGTATTCTGTAAAGTTCCAGAGGGGCTCGTAGGGTTCCGTCAAAATCTGTAGGCTTCCCTAGGGGCCCGTAGAGTCCCGTAGATTTCTGTAGGGGCCTGTAGGGTTGTGTAAGTGCCTGCAGGGGTTGGTAGGAGCTTGTAGGGTGCCATATGTTTCCGGAGGGTTGTGTAGGGTTCCGTAGGGACCTGTGGTGTTCCCTAGGGGCCTGTAGAGTCTCGTACAGTTCCGTAGGGTCCTGTAGGTTTCCATAAGCGCCCGCAGAGGTCTGAAGGAGCCCGTACTGTTCCGTAAGGATCCACAGGGCTCTGTAGAGCTTCGTAGGTTCCCTAGAGGCCTGTCGAGTACCGCAGGAGCCAGTAGTGTTCTGTAGGGGCCCGTAGGGTTCCTTCCGTAGGGGCTGGCAGTGTTCCGTAGGGGCCTCTAGGGTTGAGTAAGTGCCCGCAGACGTCTGTAGGAATCCGTGGGATTCTGTAAGGTTCTGGAGGGTTCTGCAGGGTTCCGTAGGGGCCCGTAGAGTTCCGTAGTGGCTGGTAAAGTTCCGTAGGGCCCTGTGGGGTTCTGTATGGACCTGTAGGGTTCCGTAGGGGCCTGCAGGGTTCTGTAAGTGCCCGCAGGTGTCTGTAGGGTTCCGTAGGGGTCTGTAGGGTTCCGTAGGCACCTGCAGTGTTCTGTAGGAGCCCATAGGGTTTTAGTGAGGTTCCGTTGTGTCGCTAAGGGTCTTATAGAGTGCTGTCGGGTCCTGGAGTATTCTGTAGGGTTCCAGAGGGGCTCGTAGGGTTCCGTCAAAATCTGGAGGGTTCCCTAGGGGCCCGTAGAGTCCCGTAGATTTCCGTAGGGGCCTGTAGGGTTGAGTAAGTGCCCGCAGGGGTTGGTAGGAGCTTGTAGGGTTCCATAAGTTTCCAGAGGGTTGTGTAGGGTTCCGTAGGGGCCTGTGGTGTTCCCTAGGGGCCTGTAGAGTCTCGTACGGTTCCGTAGGGGCCTGTAGTGTTCCCTAGGGGCCTGTAGAGTCTCGTACAGTTCCGTAGGGTCCTGTAGGTTTCCATAAGCGCCCGCAGAGGTCTGAAGGGGCCCGTACTGTTCCGTAAGGATCCACAGGGCTCCGTAGAGCTTCGTAGGTTCCCTAGAGGCCTGTAGAGTACCGCAGGAGCCAGTAGTGTTCTGTAGGGGCCCATAGGGTTCCTTCCATAGGGGCTGGCAGTGTTCCGTAGGGGCCTCTAGGGTTGAGTAAGTGCCCGCAGACGTCTGTAGGAGTCTGTGGGATTCTGTAAGGTTCTGGAGGGTTCTGCAGGGTTCCGTAGGGGCCCGTAGAGTTCCGTAGTGGCTGGTAAAGTTCCGTAGGGCCCTGTACCGTTCCGTAACTGCCTGCAAGGGTCTTTAGGCTTCCGTAGGGGCTGGTAGGGTTCCATAAAGTTCCGTGGGTTCCTGCAGAGTTCTGCAAGTGCCCGCAAGGGCCTGTAGGGGCCCACAGTGTTTCTGTCAGGTTCCGTAGAGTTCCGTAGGGGCCATAGGTTTCCGTAGTGGCTGGTAGTATTCCGTAGGGGTCTGTAGGGTTCCGTAGGCACCTGCAGTGTTCTGTAGGAGCCCATAGGGTTTTAGTGAGGTTCCGTTGTGTTGCTAAGGGTCTTGTAGAGTGCTGTCGGGTCCTGGAGTATTCTGTAGGGTTCCAGAGGGGCTCGTAGGGTTCCGTCAAAATCTGTAGGGTTCCCTAGGGGCCCATAGAGTCCCGTAGATTTCCGTAGGGGCCTGTAGGGTTGTGTAAGTGCCTGCAGGGGTTGGTAGGAGCTTGTAGGGTGCCATATGTTTCCGGAGGGTTGTGTAGGGTTCCGTAGGGACCTGTGGTGTTCCCTAGGGGCCTGTAGAGTCTCGTACAGTTCCGTAGGGTCCTGTAGGTTTCCATAAGCGCCCGCAGAGGTCTGAAGGGGCCCGTACTGTTCCGTAAGGATCCACAGGGCTCCGTAGAGCTTCGTAGGTTCCCTAGAGGCCTGTAGAGTACCGCAGGAGCCAGTAGCGTTCTGTAGGGGCCCGTAGGGTTCCTTCCATAGGGGCTGGCAGTGTTCCGTAGGGGCCTCTAGGGTTGAGTAAGTGCCCGCAGACGTCTGTAGGAATCCGTGGGGTTCTGGAGGGTTCTGCAGGGTTCCGTAGGGGCCCGTAGAGTTCCGTAGTGGCTGGTAAAGTTCCGTAGGGTCCTGTGGGGTTCTGTATGGACCTGTAGGGTTCCGTAGGGGCCTGCAGGGTTCTGTAAGTGCCCGCAGGTGTCTGTAGGGTTCCGTAGGGGTCTGTAGGGTTCCGTAGGCACCTGCAGTGTTCTGTAGGAGCCCATAGGGTTTTAGTGAGGTTCCGTTGTGTTGCTAAGGGTCTTGTAGAGTGCTGTCGGGTCCTGGAGTATTCTGTAAAGTTCCAGAGGGGCTCGTAGGGTTCCGTCAAAATCTGTAGGCTTCCCTAGGGGCGCGTAGAGTCCCGTAGATTTCCGTAGGGGCCTCTAGGGTTGAGTAAGTGCCCGCAGGAGTCTGTAGGAGTCTGTGGGATTCTGTAAGGTTCCGGAGGGTTCTGCAGGGTTCCGTAGGGGCCCGTAGAGTTCCGTAGTGGCTGGTCAAGTTCCGTAGGGCCCTGTACCGTTCCGTAACTGCCTGCAAGGGTCTTTAGGCTTCCGTAGGGGCTGGTAGGGTTCCATAAAGTTCCGTGGGTTCCTGCAGAGTTCTGCAAGTGCCCGCAAGGGCCTGTAGGGGCCCACAGTGTTTCTGTCAGGTTCCGTAGAGTTCCGTAGGGGCCATAGGTTTCCGTAGTGGCTGGTAGTATTCCGTAGGGGTCTGTAGGGTTCCGTAGGCACCTGCAGTGTTCTGTAGGAGCCCATAGGGTTTTAGTGAGGTTCCGTTGTGTTGCTAAGGGTCTTGTAGAGTGCTGTCGGGTCCTGGAGTATTCTGTAGGGTTCCAGAGGGGCTCGTAGGGTTCCGTCAAAATCTGTAGGCTTCCCTAGGGGCCCGTAGAGTCCCGTAGATTTCCGTAGGGGCCTGTAGGGTTGAGTAAGTGCCTGCAGAGGTTGGTAGGAGCTTGTAGGGTTCCATAAGTTTCCAGAGGGTTGTGTAGGGTTCCGTAGGGACCTGTGGTGTTCCCTAGGGGCCTGTAGAGTCTCGTACGGTTCCGTAGGGTCCTGTAGGTTTCCATAAGCGCCCGCAGAGGTCTGAAGGAGCCCGTACTGTTCCGTAAGGATCCACAGGGCTCTGTAGAGCTTCGTAGGTTCCCTAGAGGCCTGTAGAGTACCGCAGGAGCCAGTAGTGTTCTGTAGGGGCCCATAGGGTTCCTTCCGTAGGGGCTGGCAGTGTTCCGTAGGGGCCTCTAGGGTTGAGTAAGTGCCCGCAGACGTCTGTAGGAATCCGTGGGATTCTGTAAGGTTCTGGAGGGTTCTGCAGGGTTCCGTAGGGGCCCGTAGAGTTCCGTAGTGGCTGGTAAAGTTCCGTAGGGCCCTGTGGGGTTCTGTATGGACCTGTAGGGTTCCGTAGGGGCCTGCAGGGTTCTGTAAGTGCCCGCAGGTGTCTGTAGGGTTCCGTAGGGGTCTGTAGGGTTCCGTAGGCACCTGCAGTGTTCTGTAGGAGCCCATAGGGTTTTAGTGAGGTTCCGTTGTGTTGCTAAGGGTCTTGTAGAGTGCTGTCGGGTCCTGGAGTATTCTGTAAAGTTCCAGAGGGGCTCGTAGGGTTCCGTCAAAATCTGGAGGGTTCCCTAGGGGCGCGTAGAGTCCCGTAGATTTCCGTAGGGGCCTCTAGGGTTGAGTAAGTGCCCGCAGGAGTCTGTAGGAGTCTGTGGGATTCTGTAAGGTTCCGGAGGGTTCTGCAGGGTTCCGTAGGGGCCCGTAGAGTTCCGTAGTGGCTGGTAAAGTTCCGTAGGGCCCTGTACCGTTCCGTAACTGCCTGCAAGGGTCTTTAGGCTTCCGTAGGGGCTGGCAGGGTTCCATAAAGTTCCGTGGGTTCCTGCAGAGTTCTGCAAGTGCCCGCAAGGGCCTGTAGGGGCCCACAGTGTTTCTGTCAGGTTCCGTAGAGTTCCGTAGGGGCCATAGGTTTCCGTAGTGGCTGGTAGTATTCCGTAGGGGTCTGTAGGGTTCCGTAGGCACCTGCAGTGTTCTGTAGGAGCCCATAGGGTTTTAGTGAGGTTCCGTTGTGTTGCTAAGGGTCTTGTAGAGTGCTGTCGGGTCCTGGAGTATTCTGTAAAGTTCCAGAGGGGCTCGTAGGGTTCCGTCAAAATCTGTAGGCTTCCCTAGGGGCGCGTAGAGTCCCGTAGATTTCCGTAGGGGCCTGTAGGGTTGTGTAAGTGCCTGCAGGGGTTGGTAGGAGCTTGTAGGGTGCCATATGTTTCCGGAGGGTTGTGTAGGGTTCCGTAGGGACCTGTGGTGTTCCCTAGGGGCCTGTAGAGTCTCGTACAGTTCCGTAGGGTCCTGTAGGTTTCCATAAGCGCCCGCAGAGGTCTGAAGGAGCCCGTACTGTTCCGTAAGGATCCACAGGGCTCCGTAGAGCTTCGTAGGTTCCCTAGAGGCCTGTCGAGTACCGCAGGAGCCAGTAGTGTTCTGTAGGGGCCCGTAGGGTTCCTTCCGTAGGGGCTGGCAGTGTTCCGTAGGGGCCTCTAGGGTTGAGTAAGTGCCCGCAGACGTCTGTAGGAATCCGTGGGATTCTGTAAGGTTCTGGAGGGTTCTGCAGGGTTCCGTAGGGGCCCGTAGAGTTCCGTAGTGGCTGGTAAAGTTCCGTAGGGCCCTGTGGGGTTCTGTATGGACCTGTAGGGTTCCGTAGGGGCCTGCAGGGTTCTGTAAGTGCCCGCAGGTGTCTGTAGGGTTCCGTAGGGGTCTGTAGGGTTCCGTAGGCACCTGCAGTGTTCTGTAGGAGCCCATAGGGTTTTAGTGAGGTTCCGTTGTGTCGCTAAGGGTCTTATAGAGTGCTGTCGGGTCCTGGAGTATTCTGTAGGGTTCCAGAGGGGCTCGTAGGGTTCCGTCAAAATCTGGAGGGTTCCCTAGGGGCCCGTAGAGTCCCGTAGATTTCTGTAGGGGCCTGTAGGGTTGAGTAAGTGCCCGCAGGGGTTGGTAGGAGCTTGTAGGGTTCCATAAGTTTCCAGAGGGTTGTGTAGGGTTCCGTAGGGGCCTGTGGTGTTCCCTAGGGGCCTGTAGAGTCTCGTACGGTTCCGTAGGGGCCTGTAGTGTTCCCTAGGGGCCTGTAGAGTCTCGTACAGTTCCGTAGGGTCCTGTAGGTTTCCATAAGCGCCCGCAGAGGTCTGAAGGGGCCCGTACTGTTCCGTAAGGATCCACAGGGCTCCGTAGAGCTTCGTAGGTTCCCTAGAGGCCTGTAGAGTACCGCAGGAGCCAGTAGTGTTCTGTAGGGGCCCATAGGGTTCCTTCCATAGGGGCTGGCAGTGTTCCGTAGGGGCCTCTAGGGTTGAGTAAGTGCCCGCAGACGTCTGTAGGAATCCGTGGGATTGTGTAAGGTTCTGGAGGGTTCTGCAGGGTTCCGTAGGGGCCCGTAGAGTTCCGTAGTGGCTGGTAAAGTTCCGTAGGGTCCTGTGGGGTTCTGTATGGACCTGTAGGGTTCCGTAGGGGCCTGCAGGGTTCTGTAAGTGCCCGCAGGTGTCTGTAGGGTTCCGTAGGGGTCTGTAGGGTTCCGTAGGCACCTGCAGTGTTCTGTAGGAGCCCATAGGGTTTTAGTGAGGTTCCGTTGTGTTGCTAAGGGTCTTGTAGAGTGCTGTCGGGTCCTGGAGTATTCTGTAAAGTTCCAGAGGGGCTCGTAGGGTTCCGTCAAAATCTGTAGGCTTCCCTAGGGGCGCGTAGAGTCCCGTAGATTTCCGTAGGGGCCTCTAGGGTTGAGTAAGTGCCCGCAGGAGTCTATAGGAGTCTGTGGGATTCTGTAAGGTTCCGGAGGGTTCTGCAGGGTTCCGTAGGGGCCCGTAGAGTTCCGTAGTGGCTGGTAAAGTTCCGTAGGGCCCTGTACCGTTCCGTAACTGCCTGCAAGGGTCTTTAGGCTTCCGTAGGGGCTGGTAGGGTTCCATAAAGTTCCGTGGGTTCCTGCAGAGTTCTGCAAGTGCCCGCAAGGGCCTGTAGGGGCCCACAGTGTTTCTGTCAGGTTCCGTAGAGTTCCGTAGGGGCCATAGGTTTCCGTAGTGGCTGGTAGTATTCCGTAGGGGTCTGTAGGGTTCCGTAGGCACCTGCAGTGTTCTGTAGGAGCCCATAGGGTTTTAGTGAGGTTCCGTTGTGTTGCTAAGGGTCTTGTAGAGTGCTGTCGGGTCCTGGAGTATTCTGTAGGGTTCCAGAGGGGCTCGTAGGGTTCCGTCAAAATCTGTAGGGTTCCCTAGGGGCCCGTAGAGTCCCGTAGATTTCCGTAGGGGCCTGTAGGGTTGTGTAAGTGCCTGCAGGGGTTGGTAGGAGCTTGTAGGGTGCCATATGTTTCCGGAGGGTTGTGTAGGGTTCCGTAGGGACCTGTGGTGTTCCCTAGGGGCCTGTAGAGTCTCGTACAGTTCCGTAGGGTCCTGTAGGTTTCCATAAGCGCCCGCAGAGGTCTGAAGGAGCCCGTACTGTTCCGTAAGGATCCACAGGGCTCTGTAGAGCTTCGTAGGTTCCCTAGAGGCCTGTAGAGTACCGCAGGAGCCAGTAGTGTTCTGTAGGGGCCCATAGGGTTCCTTCCGTAGGGGCTGGCAGTGTTCCGTAGGGGCCTCTAGGGTTGAGTAAGTGCCCGCAGACGTCTGTAGGAATCCGTGGGATTCTGTAAGGTTCTGGAGGGTTCTGCAGGGTTCCGTAGGGGCCCGTAGAGTTCCGTAGTGGCTGGTAAAGTTCCGTAGGGCCCTGTGGGGTTCTGTATGGACCTGTAGGGTTCCGTAGGGGCCTGCAGGGTTCTGTAAGTGCCCGCAGGTGTCTGTAGGGTTCCGTAGGGGTCTGTAGGGTTCCGTAGGCACCTGCAGTGTTCTGTAGGAGCCCATAGGGTTTTAGTGAGGTTCCGTTGTGTCGCTAAGGGTCTTATAGAGTGCTGTCGGGTCCTGGAGTATTCTGTAGGGTTCCAGAGGGGCTCGTAGGGTTCCGTCAAAATCTGGAGGGTTCCCTAGGGGCCCGTAGAGTCCCGTAGATTTCCGTAGGGGCCTGTAGGGTTGTGTAAGTGCCCGCAGGGGTTGGTAGGAGCTTGTAGGGTTCCATAAGTTTCCAGAGGGTTGTGTAGGGTTCCGTAGGGGCCTGTGGTGTTCCCTAGGGGCCTGTAGAGTCTCGTACGGTTCCGTAGGGGCCTGTAGTGTTCCCTAGGGGCCTGTAGAGTCTCGTACAGTTCCGTAGGGTCCTGTAGGTTTCCATAAGCGCCCGCAGAGGTCTGAAGGGGCCCGTACTGTTCCGTAAGGATCCACAGGGCTCCGTAGAGCTTCGTAGGTTCCCTAGAGGCCTGTAGAGTACCGCAGGAGCCAGTAGTGTTCTGTAGGGGCCCGTAGGGTTCCTTCCATAGGGGCTGGCAGTGTTCCGTAGGGGCCTCTAGGGTTGAGTAAGTGCCCGCAGACGTCTGTAGGAATCCGTGGGATTCTGTAAGGTTCTGGAGGGTTCTGCAGGGTTCCTTAGGGGCCCGTAGAGTTCCGTAGTGGCTGGTAAAGTTCCGTAGGGTCCTGTGGGGTTCTGTATGGACCTGTAGGGTTCCGTAGGGGCCTGCAGGGTTCTGTAAGTGCCCGCAGGTGTCTGTAGGGTTCCGTAGGGGTCTGTAGGGTTCCGTAGGCACCTGCAGTGTTCTGTAGGAGCCCATAGGGTTTTAGTGAGGTTCCGTTGTGTTGCTAAGGGTCTTGTAGAGTGCTGTCGGGTCCTGGAGTATTCTGTAAAGTTCCAGAGGGGCTCGTAGGGTTCCGTCAAAATCTGTAGGCTTCCCTAGGGGCGCGTAGAGTCCCGTAGATTTCCGTAGGGGCCTCTAGGGTTGAGTAAGTGCCCGCAGGAGTCTGTAGGAGTCTGTGGGATTCTGTAAGGTTCCGGAGGGTTCTGCAGGGTTCCGTAGGGGCCCGTAGAGTTCCGTAGTGGCTGGTAAAGTTCCGTAGGGCCCTGTACCGTTCCGTAACTGCCTGCAAGGGTCTTTAGGCTTCCGTAGGGGCTGGTAGGGTTCCATAAAGTTCCGTGGGTTCCTGCAGAGTTCTGCAAGTGCCCGCAAGGGCCTGTAGGGGCCCACAGTGTTTCTGTCAGGTTCCGTAGAGTTCCGTAGGGGCCATAGGTTTCCGTAGTGGCTGGTAGTATTCCGTAGGGGTCTGTAGGGTTCCGTAGGCACCTGCAGTGTTCTGTAGGAGCCCATAGGGTTTTAGTGAGGTTCCGTTGTGTTGCTAAGGGTCTTGTAGAGTGCTGTCGGGTCCTGGAGTATTCTGTAGGGTTCCAGAGGGGCTCGTAGGGTTCCGTCAAAATCTGTAGGGTTCCCTAGGGGCCCGTAGAGTCCCGTAGATTTCCGTAGGGGCCTGTAGGGTTGTGTAAGTGCCTGCAGGGGTTGGTAGGAGCTTGTAGGGTGCCATATGTTTCCGGAGGGTTGTGTAGGGTTCCGTAGGGACCTGTGGTGTTCCCTAGGGGCCTGTAGAGTCTCGTACAGTTCCGTAGGGTCCTGTAGGTTTCCATAAGCGCCCGCAGAGGTCTGAAGGAGCCCGTACTGTTCCGTAAGGATCCACAGGGCTCTGTAGAGCTTTGTAGGTTCCCTAGAGGCCTGTCGAGTACCGCAGGAGCCAGTAGTGTTCTGTAGGGGCCCATAGGGTTCCTTCCGTAGGGGCTGGCAGTGTTCCGTAGGGGCCTCTAGGGTTGAGTAAGTGCCCGCAGACGTCTGTCGGAATCCGTGGGATTCTGTAAGGTTCTGGAGGGTTCTGCAGGGTTCCTTAGGGGCCTGTAGAGTTCCGTAGTGGCTGGTAAAGTTCCGTAGGGCCCTGTGGGGTTCTGTATGGACCTGTAGGGTTCCGTAGGGGCCTGCAGGGTTCTGTAAGTGCCCGCAGGTGTCTGTAGGGTTCCGTAGGGGTCTGTAGGGTTCCGTAGGCACCTGCAGTGTTCTGTAGGAGCCCATAGGGTTTTAGTGAGGTTCCGTTGTGTTGCTAAGGGTCTTGTAGAGTGCTGTCGGGTCCTGGAGTATTCTGTAAAGTTCCAGAGGGGCTCGTAGGGTTCCGTCAAAATCTGGAGGGTTCCCTAGGGGCCCGTAGAGTCCCGTAGATTTCCGTAGGGGCCTGTAGGGTTGAGTAAGTGCCCGCAGGGGTTGGTAGGAGCTTGTAGGGTTCCATAAGTTTCCAGAGGGTTGTGTAGGGTTCCGTAGGGGCCTGTGGTGTTCCCTAGGGGCCTGTAGAGTCTCGTACGGTTCCGTAGGGGCCTGTAGTGTTCCCTAGGGGCCTGTAGAGTCTCGTACAGTTCCGTAGGGTCCTGTAGGTTTCCATAAGCGCCCGCAGAGGTCTGAAGGGGCCCGTACTGTTCCGTAAGGATCCACAGGGCTCCGTAGAGCTTCGTAGGTTCCCTAGAGGCCTGTAGAGTACCGCAGGAGCCAGTAGTGTTCTGTAGGGGCCCATAGGGTTCCTTCCATAGGGGCTGGCAGTGTTCCGTAGGGGCCTCTAGGGTTGAGTAAGTGCCCGCAGACGTCTGTAGGAATCCGTGGGATTGTGTAAGGTTCTGGAGGGTTCTGCAGGGTTCCGTAGGGGCCCGTAGAGTTCCGTAGTGGCTGGTAAAGTTCCGTAGGGTCCTGTGGGGTTCTGTATGGACCTGTAGGGTTCCGTAGGGGCCTGCAGGGTTCTGTAAGTGCCCGCAGGTGTCTGTAGGGTTCCGTAGGGGTCTGTAGGGTTCCGTAGGCACCTGCAGTGTTCTGTAGGAGCCCATAGGGTTTTAGTGAGGTTCCGTTGTGTTGCTAAGGGTCTTATAGAGTGCTGTCGGGTCCTGGAGTATTCTGTAAAGTTCCAGAGGGGCTCGTAGGGTTCCGTCAAAATCTGTAGGCTTCCCTAGGGGCGCGTAGAGTCCCGTAGATTTCCGTAGGGGCCTCTAGGGTTGAGTAAGTGCCCGCAGGAGTCTATAGGAGTCTGTGGGATTCTGTAAGGTTCCGGAGGGTTCTGCAGGGTTCCGTAGGGGCCCGTAGAGTTCCGTAGTGGCTGGTAAAGTTCCCTAGGGCCCTGTACCGTTCCGTAACTGCCTGCAAGGGTCTTTAGGCTTCCGTAGGGGCTGGTAGGGTTCCATAAAGTTCCGTGGGTTCCTGCAGAGTTCTGCAAGTGCCCGCAAGGGCCTGTAGGGGCCCACAGTGTTTCTGTCAGGTTCCGTAGAGTTCCGTAGGGGCCATAGGTTTCCGTAGTGGCTGGTAGTATTCCGTAGGGGTCTGTAGGGTTCCGTAGGCACCTGCAGTGTTCTGTAGGAGCCCATAGGGTTTTAGTGAGGTTCCGTTGTGTTGCTAAGGGTCTTGTAGAGTGCTGTCGGGTCCTGGAGTATTCTGTAGGGTTCCAGAGGGGCTCGTAGGGTTCCGTCAAAATCTGTAGGGTTCCCTAGGGGCCCGTAGAGTCCCGTAGATTTCCGTAGGGGCCTGTAGGGTTGTGTAAGTGCCTGCAGGGGTTGGTAGGAGCTTGTAGGGTGCCATATGTTTCCGGAGGGTTGTGTAGGGTTCCGTAGGGACCTGTGGTGTTCCCTAGGGGCCTGTAGAGTCTCGTACAGTTCCGTAGGGTCCTGTAGGTTTCCATAAGCGCCCGCAGAGGTCTGAAGGAGCCCGTACTGTTCCGTAAGGATCCACAGGGCTCTGTAGAGCTTCGTAGGTTCCCTAGAGGCCTGTAGAGTACCGCAGGAGCCAGTAGTGTTCTGTAGGGGCCCATAGGGTTCCTTCCGTAGGGGCTGGCAGTGTTCCGTAGGGGCCTCTAGGGTTGAGTAAGTGCCCGCAGACGTCTGTAGGAATCCGTGGGATTCTGTAAGGTTCTGGAGGGTTCTGCAGGGTTCCGTAGGGGCCCGTAGAGTTCCGTAGTGGCTGGTAAAGTTCCGTAGGGCCCTGTGGGGTTCTGTATGGACCTGTAGGGTTCCGTAGGGGCCTGCAGGGTTCTGTAAGTGCCCGCAGGTGTCTGTAGGGTTCCGTAGGGGTCTGTAGGGTTCCGTAGGCACCTGCAGTGTTCTGTAGGAGCCCATAGGGTTTTAGTGAGGTTCCGTTGTGTCGCTAAGGGTCTTATAGAGTGCTGTCGGGTCCTGGAGTATTCTGTAGGGTTCCAGAGGGGCTCGTAGGGTTCCGTCAAAATCTGGAGGGTTCCCTAGGGGCCCGTAGAGTCCCGTAGATTTCCGTAGGGGCCTGTAGGGTTGTGTAAGTGCCCGCAGGGGTTGGTAGGAGCTTGTAGGGTTCCATAAGTTTCCAGAGGGTTGTGTAGGGTTCCGTAGGGGCCTGTGGTGTTCCCTAGGGGCCTGTAGAGTCTCGTACGGTTCCGTAGGGGCCTGTAGTGTTCCCTAGGGGCCTGTAGAGTCTCGTACAGTTCCGTAGGGTCCTGTAGGTTTCCATAAGCGCCCGCAGAGGTCTGAAGGGGCCCGTACTGTTCCGTAAGGATCCACAGGGCTCCGTAGAGCTTCGTAGGTTCCCTAGAGGCCTGTAGAGTACCGCAGGAGCCAGTAGTGTTCTGTAGGGGCCCGTAGGGTTCCTTCCATAGGGGCTGGCAGTGTTCCGTAGGGGCCTCTAGGGTTGAGTAAGTGCCCGCAGACGTCTGTAGGAATCCGTGGGATTCTGTAAGGTTCTGGAGGGTTCTGCAGGGTTCCGTAGGGGCCCGTAGAGTTCCGTAGTGGCTGGTAAAGTTCCGTAGGGTCCTGTGGGGTTCTGTATGGACCTGTAGGGTTCCGTAGGGGCCTGCAGGGTTCTGTAAGTGCCCGCAGGTGTCTGTAGGGTTCCGTAGGGGTCTGTAGGGTTCCGTAGGCACCTGCAGTGTTCTGTAGGAGCCCATAGGGTTTTAGTGAGGTTCCGTTGTGTTGCTAAGGGTCTTGTAGAGTGCTGTCGGGTCCTGGAGTATTCTGTAAAGTTCCAGAGGGGCTCGTAGGGTTCCGTCAAAATCTGGAGGGTTCCCTAGGGGCGCGTAGAGTCCCGTAGATTTCCGTAGGGGCCTCTAGGGTTGAGTAAGTGCCCGCAGGAGTCTGTAGGAGTCTGTGGGATTCTGTAAGGTTCCGGAGGGTTCTGCAGGGTTCCGTAGGGGCCCGTAGAGTTCCGTAGTGGCTGGTAAAGTTCCGTAGGGCCCTGTACCGTTCCGTAACTGCCTGCAAGGGTCTTTAGGCTTCCGTAGGGGCTGGTAGGGTTCCATAAAGTTCCGTGGGTTCCTGCAGAGTTCTGCAAGTGCCCGCAAGGGCCTGTAGGGGCCCACAGTGTTTCTGTCAGGTTCCGTAGAGTTCCGTAGGGGCCATAGGTTTCCGTAGTGGCTGGTAGTATTCCGTAGGGGTCTGTAGGGTTCCGTAGGCACCTGCAGTGTTCTGTAGGAGCCCATAGGGTTTTAGTGAGGTTCCGTTGTGTTGCTAAGGGTCTTGTAGAGTGCTGTCGGGTCCTGGAGTATTCTGTAGGGTTCCAGAGGGGCTCGTAGGGTTCCGTCAAAATCTGTAGGCTTCCCTAGGGGCCCATAGAGTCCCGTAGATTTCCGTAGGGGCCTGTAGGGTTGTGTAAGTGCCTGCAGGGGTTGGTAGGAGCTTGTAGGGTGCCATATGTTTCCGGAGGGTTGTGTAGGGTTCCGTAGGGACCTGTGGTGTTCCCTAGGGGCCTGTAGAGTCTCGTACAGTTCCGTAGGGTCCTGTAGGTTTCCATAAGCGCCCGCAGAGGTCTGAAGGAGCCCGTACTGTTCCGTAAGGATCCACAGGGCTCTGTAGAGCTTTGTAGGTTCCCTAGAGGCCTGTCGAGTACCGCAGGAGCCAGTAGTGTTCTGTAGGGGCCCATAGGGTTCCTTCCGTAGGGGCTGGCAGTGTTCCGTAGGGGCCTCTAGGGTTGAGTAAGTGCCCGCAGACGTCTGTAGGAATCCGTGGGATTCTGTAAGGTTCTGGAGGGTTCTGCAGGGTTCCGTAGGGGCCTGTAGAGTTCCGTAGTGGCTGGTAAAGTTCCGTAGGGCCCTGTGGGGTTCTGTATGGACCTGTAGGGTTCCGTAGGGGCCTGCAGGGTTCTGTAAGTGCCCGCAGGTGTCTGTAGGGTTCCGTAGGGGTCTGTAGGGTTCCGTAGGCACCTGCAGTGTTCTGTAGGAGCCCATAGGGTTTTAGTGAGGTTCCGTTGTGTCGCTAAGGGTCTTATAGAGTGCTGTCGGGTCCTGGAGTATTCTGTAGGGTTCCAGAGGGGCTCGTAGGGTTCCGTCAAAATCTGGAGGGTTCCCTAGGGGCCCGTAGAGTCCCGTAGATTTCCGTAGGGGCCTGTAGGGTTGTGTAAGTGCCCGCAGGGGTTGGTAGGAGCTTGTAGGGTTCCATAAGTTTCCAGAGGGTTGTGTAGGGTTCCGTAGGGGCCTGTGGTGTTCCCTAGGGGCCTGTAGAGTCTCGTACGGTTCCGTAGGGGCCTGTAGTGTTCCCTAGGGGCCTGTAGAGTCTCGTACAGTTCCGTAGGGTCCTGTAGGTTTCCATAAGCGCCCGCAGAGGTCTGAAGGGGCCCGTACTGTTCCGTAAGGATCCACAGGGCTCCGTAGAGCTTCGTAGGTTCCCTAGAGGCCTGTAGAGTACCGCAGGAGCCAGTAGTGTTCTGTAGGGGCCCGTAGGGTTCCTTCCATAGGGGCTGGCAGTGTTCCGTAGGGGCCTCTAGGGTTGAGTAAGTGCCCGCAGACGTCTGTAGGAATCCGTGGGATTCTGTAAGGTTCTGGAGGGTTCTGCAGGGTTCCGTAGGGGCCCGTAGAGTTCTGTAGTGGCTGGTAAAGTTCCGTAGGGTCCTGTGGGGTTCTGTATGGACCTGTAGGGTTCCGTAGGGGCCTGCAGGGTTCTGTAAGTGCCCGCAGGTGTCTGTAGGGTTCCGTAGGGGTCTGTAGGGTTCCGTAGGCACCTGCAGTGTTCTGTAGGAGCCCATAGGGTTTTAGTGAGGTTCCGTTGTGTTGCTAAGGGTCTTGTAGAGTGCTGTCGGGTCCTGGAGTATTCTGTAAAGTTCCAGAGGGGCTCGTAGGGTTCCGTCAAAATCTGTAGGCTTCCCTAGGGGCGCGTAGAGTCCCGTAGATTTCCGTAGGGGCCTCTAGGGTTGAGTAAGTGCCCGCAGGAGTCTGTAGGAGTCTGTGGGATTCTGTAAGGTTCCAGAGGGTTCTGCAGGGTTCCGTAGGGGCCCGTAGAGTTCCGTAGTGGCTGGTAAAGTTCCGTAGGGCCCTGTACCGTTCCGTAACTGCCTGCAAGGGTCTTTAGGCTTCCGTAGGGGCTGGTAGGGTTCCATAAAGTTCCGTGGGTTCCTGCAGAGTTCTGCAAGTGCCCGCAAGGACCTGTAGGGGCCCACAGTGTTTCTGTCAGGTTCCGTAGAGTTCCGTAGGGGCCATAGGTTTCCGTAGTGGCTGGTAGTATTCCGTAGGGGTCTGTAGGGTTCCGTAGGCACCTGCAGTGTTCTGTAGGAGCCCATAGGGTTTTAGTGAGGTTCCGTTGTGTTGCTAAGGGTCTTGTAGAGTGCTGTCGGGTCCTGGAGTATTCTGTAGGGTTCCAGAGGGGCTCGTAGGGTTCCGTCAAAATCTGTAGGGTTCCCTAGGGGCCCGTAGAGTCCCGTAGATTTCCGTAGGGGCCTGTAGGGTTGAGTAAGTGCCTGCAGAGGTTGGTAGGAGCTTGTAGGGTTCCATAAGTTTCCGGAGGGTTGTGTAGGGTTCCGTAGGGGCCTGTGGTGTTCCCTAGGGGCCTGTAGAGTCTCGTACGGTTCCGTAGGGGCCTGTAGTGTTCCCTAGGGGCCTGTAGAGTCTCGTACAGTTCCGTAGGGTCCTGTAGGTTTCCATAAGCGCCCGCAGAGGTCTGAAGGGGCCCGTACTGTTCCGTAAGGATCCACAGGGCTCCGTAGAGCTTCGTAGGTTCCCTAGAGGCCTGTAGAGTACCGCAGGAGCCAGTAGTGTTCTGTAGGGGCCCCTAGGGTTCCTTCCATAGGGGCTGGCAGTGTTCCGTAGGGGCCTCTAGGGTTGAGTAAGTGCCCGCAGACGTCTGTAGGAATCCGTGGGATTCTGTAAGGTTCTGGAGGGTTCTGCAGGGTTCCGTAGGGGCCCGTAGAGTTCTGTAGTGGCTGGTAAAGTTCCGTAGGGTCCTGTGGGGTTCTGTATGGACCTGTAGGGTTCCGTAGGGGCCTGCAGGGTTCTGTAAGTGCCCGCAGGTGTCTGTAGGGTTCCGTAGGGGTCTGTAGGGTTCCGTAGGCACCTGCAGTGTTCTGTAGGAGCCCATAGGGTTTTAGTGAGGTTCCGTTGTGTTGCTAAGGGTCTTGTAGAGTGCTGTCGGGTCCTGGAGTATTCTGTAAAGTTCCAGAGGGGCTCGTAGGGTTCCGTCAAAATCTGTAGGCTTCCCTAGGGGCGCGTAGAGTCCCGTAGATTTCCGTAGGGGCCTCTAGGGTTGAGTAAGTGCCCGCAGGAGTCTGTAGGAGTCTGTGGGATTCTGTAAGGTTCCGGAGGGTTCTGCAGGGTTCCGTAGGGGCCCGTAGAGTTCCGTAGTGGCTGGTAAAGTTCCGTAGGGCCCTGTACCGTTCCGTAACTGCCTGCAAGGGTCTTTAGGCTTCCGTAGGGGCTGGTAGGGTTCCATAAAGTTCCGTGGGTTCCTGCAGAGTTCTGCAAGTGCCCGCAAGGGCCTGTAGGGTCCCACAGTGTTTCTGTCAGGTTCTGTAGAGTTCCGTAGGGGCCATAGGTTTCCGTAGTGGCTGGTAGTATTCCGTAGGGGTCTGTAGGGTTCCGTAGGCACCTGCAGTGTTCTGTAGGAGCCCATAGGGTTTTAGTGAGGTTCCGTTGTGTTGCTAAGGGTCTTGTAGAGTGCTGTCGGGTCCTGGAGTATTCTGTAAAGTTCCAGAGGGGCTCGTAGGGTTCCGTCAAAATCTGTAGGCTTCCCTAGGGGCGCGTAGAGTCCCGTAGATTTCCGTAGGGGCCTGTAGGGTTGAGTAAGTGCCTGCAGGGGTTGGTAGGAGCTTGTAGGGTTCCATAAGTTTCCAGAGGGTTGTGTAGGGTTTCGTAGGGGCCTGTGGTGTTCCCTAGGGGCCTGTAGAGTCTCGTACGGTTCCGTAGGGGCCTGTAGTGTTCCCTAGGGGCCTGTAGAGTCTCGTACAGTTCCGTAGGGTCCTGTAGGTTTCCATAAGCGCCCGCAGAGGTCTGAAGGGGCCCGTACTGTTCTGTAAGGATCCACAGGGCTCTGTAGAGCTTCGTAGGTTCCCTAGAGGCCTGTCGAGTACCGCAGGAGCCAGTAGTGTTCTGTAGGGGCCCGTAGGGTTCCTTCCATAGGGGCTGGCAGTGTTCCGTAGGGGCCTCTAGGGTTGAGTAAGTGCCCGCAGACGTCTGTAGGAATCCGTGGGATTCTGTAAGGTTCTGGAGGGTTCTGCAGGGTTCCGTAGGGGCCCGTAGAGTTCTGTAGTGGCTGGTAAAGTTCCGTAGGGCCCTGTGGGGTTCTGTATGGACCTGTAGGGTTCCGTAGGGGCCTGCAGGGTTCTGTAAGTGCCCGCAGGTGTCTGTAGGGTTCCGTAGGGGTCTGTAGGGTTCCGTAGGCACCTGCAGTGTTCTGTAAGAGCCCATAGGGTTTTAGTGAGGTTCCGTTGTGTTGCTAAGGGTCTTGTAGAGTGCTGTCGGGTCCTGGAGTATTCTGTAAAGTTCCAGAGGGGCTCGTAGGGTTCCGTCAAAATCTGTAGGCTTCCCTAGGGGCGCGTAGAGTCCCGTAGATTTCCGTAGGGGCCTCTAGGGTTGAGTAAGTGCCCGCAGGAGTCTGTAGGAGTCTGTGGGATTCTGTAAGGTTCCGGAGGGTTCTGCAGGGTTCCGTAGGGGCCCGTAGAGTTCCGTAGTGGCTGGTCAAGTTCCGTAGGGCCCTGTACCGTTCCGTAACTGCCTGCAAGGGTCTTTAGGCTTCCGTAGGGGCTGGTAGGGTTCCATAAAGTTCCGTGGGTTCCTGCAGAGTTCTGCAAGTGCCCGCAAGGGCCTGTAGGGGCCCACAGTGTTTCTGTCAGGTTCCGTAGAGTTCCGTAGGGGCCATAGGTTTCCGTAGTGGCTGGTAGTATTCCGTAGGGGTCTGTAGGGTTCCGTAGGCACCTGCAGTGTTCTGTAGGAGCCCATAGGGTTTTAGTGAGGTTCCGTTGTGTTGCTAAGGGTCTTGTAGAGTGCTGTCGGGTCCTGGAGTATTCTGTAGGGTTCCAGAGGGGCTCGTAGGGTTCCGTCAAAATCTGTAGGCTTCCCTAGGGGCCCGTAGAGTCCCGTAGATTTCCGTAGGGGCCTGTAGGGTTGTGTAAGTGCCTGCAGGGGTTGGTAGGAGCTTGTAGGGTGCCATATGTTTCCGGAGGGTTGTGTAGGGTTCCGTAGGGACCTGTGGTGTTCCCTAGGGGCCTGTAGAGTCTCGTACAGTTCCGTAGGGTCCTGTAGGTTTCCATAAGCGCCCGCAGAGGTCTGAAGGAGCCCGTACTGTTCCGTAAGGATCCACAGGGCTCTGTAGAGCTTCGTAGGTTCCCTAGAGGCCTGTAGAGTACCGCAGGAGCCAGTAGTGTTCTGTAGGGGCCCATAGGGTTCCTTCCGTAGGGGCTGGCAGTGTTCCGTAGGGGCCTCTAGGGTTGAGTAAGTGCCCGCAGACGTCTGTAGGAATCCGTGGGATTCTGTAAGGTTCTGGAGGGTTCTGCAGGGTTCCGTAGGGGCCCGTAGAGTTCCGTAGTGGCTGGTAAAGTTCCGTAGGGCCCTGTGGGGTTCTGTATGGACCTGTAGGGTTCCGTAGGGGCCTGCAGGGTTCTGTAAGTGCCCGCAGGTGTCTGTAGGGTTCCGTAGGGGTCTGTAGGGTTCCGTAGGCACCTGCAGTGTTCTGTAGGAGCCCATAGGGTTTTAGTGAGGTTCCGTTGTGTTGCTAAGAGTCTTATAGAGTGCTGTCAGGTCCTGGAGTATTCTGTAAAGTTCCAGAGGGGCTCGTAGGGTTCCGTCAAAATCTGTAGGCTTCCCTAGGGGCGCGTAGAGTCCCGTAGATTTCCGTAGGGGCCTCTAGGGTTGAGTAAGTGCCCGCAGGAGTCTGTAGGAGTCTGTGGGATTCTGTAAGGTTCCGGAGGGTTCTGCAGGGTTCCGTAGGGGCCCGTAGAGTTCCGTAGTGGCTGGTAAAGTTCCGTAGGGCCCTGTACCGTTCCGTAACTGCCTGCAAGGGTCTTTAGGCTTCCGTAGGGGCTGGCAGGGTTCCATAAAGTTCCGTGGGTTCCTGCAGAGTTCTGCAAGTGCCCGCAAGGGCCTGTAGGGGCCCACAGTGTTTCTGTCAGGTTCCGTAGAGTTCCGTAGGGGCCATAGGTTTCCGTAGTGGCTGGTAGTATTCCGTAGGGGTCTGTAGGGTTCCGTAGGCACCTGCAGTGTTCTGTAGGAGCCCATAGGGTTTTAGTGAGGTTCCGTTGTGTTGCTAAGGGTCTTGTAGAGTGCTGTCGGGTCCTGGAGTATTCTGTAGGGTTCCAGAGGGGCTCGTAGGGTTCCGTCAAAATCTGTAGGCTTCCCTAGGGGCCCGTAGAGTCCCGTAGATTTCCGTAGGGGCCTGTAGGGTTGTGTAAGTGCCTGCAGGGGTTGGTAGGAGCTTGTAGGGTGCCATATGTTTCCGGAGGGTTGTGTAGGGTTCCGTAGGGACCTGTGGTGTTCCCTAGGGGCCTGTAGAGTCTCGTACAGTTCCGTAGGGTCCTGTAGGTTTCCATAAGCGCCCGCAGAGGTCTGAAGGAGCCCGTACTGTTCCGTAAGGATCCACAGGGCTCTGTAGAGCTTCGTAGGTTCCCTAGAGGCCTGTCGAGTACCGCAGGAGCCAGTAGTGTTCTGTAGGGGCCCATAGGGTTCCTTCCGTAGGGGCTGGCAGTGTTCCGTAGGGGCCTCTAGGGTTGAGTAAGTGCCCGCAGACGTCTGTAGGAATCCGTGGGATTGTGTAAGGTTCTGGAGGGTTCTGCAGGGTTCCGTAGGGGCCCGTAGAGTTCCGTAGTGGCTGGTAAAGTTCCGTAGGGCCCTGTGGGGTTCTGTATGGACCTGTAGGGTTCCGTAGGGGCCTGCAGGGTTCTGTAAGTGCCCGCAGGTGTCTGTAGGGTTCCGTAGGGGTCTGTAGGGTTCCGTAGGCACCTGCAGTGTTCTGTAGGAGCCCATAGGGTTTTAGTGAGGTTCCGTTGTGTCGCTAAGGGTCTTATAGAGTGCTGTCGGGTCCTGGAGTATTCTGTAGGGTTCCAGAGGGGCTCGTAGGGTTCCGTCAAAATCTGTAGGGTTCCCTAGGGGCCCGTAGAGTCCCGTAGATTTCCGTAGGGGCCTGTAGGGTTGAGTAAGTGCCCGCAGGGGTTGGTAGGAGCTTGTAGGGTTCCATAAGTTTCCAGAGGGTTGTGTAGGGTTCCGTAGGGGCCTGTGGTGTTCCCTAGGGGCCTGTAGAGTCTCGTACGGTTCCGTAGGGGCCTGTAGTGTTCCCTAGGGGCCTGTAGAGTCTCGTACAGTTCCGTAGGGTCCTGTAGGTTTCCATAAGCGCCCGCAGAGGTCTGAAGGGGCCCGTACTGTTCCGTAAGGATCCACAGGGCTCCGTAGAGCTTCGTAGGTTCCCTAGAGGCCTGTAGAGTACCGCAGGAGCCAGTAGTGTTCTGTAGGGGCCCATAGGGTTCCTTCCATAGGGGCTGGCAGTGTTCCGTAGGGGCCTCTAGGGTTGAGTAAGTGCCCGCAGACGTCTGTAGGAATCCGTGGGATTCTGTAAGGTTCTGGAGGGTTCTGCAGGGTTCCGTAGGGGCCCGTAGAGTTCCGTAGTGGCTGGTAAAGTTCCGTAGGGTCCTGTGGGGTTCTGTATGGACCTGTAGGGTTCCGTAGGGGCCTGCAGGGTTCTGTAAGTGCCCGCAGGTGTCTGTAGGGTTCCGTAGGGGTCTGTAGGGTTCCGTAGGCACCTGCAGTGTTCTGTAGGAGCCCATAGGGTTTTAGTGAGGTTCCGTTGTGTTGCTAAGGGTCTTGTAGAGTGCTGTCGGGTCCTGGAGTATTCTGTAAAGTTCCAGAGGGGCTCGTAGGGTTCCGTCAAAATCTGTAGGCTTCCCTAGGGGCGCGTAGAGTCCCGTAGATTTCCGTAGGGGCCTCTAGGGTTGAGTAAGTGCCCGCAGGAGTCTGTAGGAGTCTGTGGGATTCTGTAAGGTTCCGGAGGGTTCTGCAGGGTTCCGTAGGGGCCCGTAGAGTTCCGTAGTGGCTGGTAAAGTTCCGTAGGGCCCTGTACCGTTCCGTAACTGCCTGCAAGGGTCTTTAGGCTTCCGTAGGGGCTGGTAGGGTTCCATAAAGTTCCGTGGGTTCCTGCAAGTTCTGCAAGTGCCCGCAAGGGCCTGTAGGGTCCCACAGTGTTTCTGTCAGGTTCCGTAGAGTTCCGTAGGGGCCATAGGTTTCCGTAGTGGCTGGTAGTATTCCGTAGGGGTCTGTAAGGTTCCGTAGGGGCTGGTAAATTTCCGTAGGGCCCTGTACCGTTCCGTAACTGCCTGCAAGGGTCTTTAGGCTTCCGTAGGGGCTGGTAGGGTTCCATAAAGTTCCGTGGGTTCCTGCAGAGTTCTGCAAGTGCCCGCAAGGGCCTGTAGGGGCCCACAGTGTTTCTGTCAGGTTCCGTAGAGTTCCGTAGGGGCCATAGGTTTCCGTAGTGGCTGGTAGTATTCCGTAGGGGTCTGTAGGGTTCCGTAGGCACCTGCAGTGTTCTGTAGGAGCCCATAGGGTTTTAGTGAGGTTCCGTTGTGTTGCTAAGGGTCTTGTAGAGTGCTGTCGGGTCCTGGAGTATTCTGTAGGGTTCCAGAGGGGCTCGTAGGGTTCCGTCAAAATCTGGAGGGTTCCCTAGGGGCCCATAGAGTCCCGTAGATTTCCGTAGGGGCCTGTAGGGTTGTGTAAGTGCCTGCAGGGGTTGGTAGGAGCTTGTAGGGTGCCATATGTTTCCGGAGGGTTGTGTAGGGTTCCGTAGGGACCTGTGGTGTTCCCTAGGGGCCTGTAGAGTCTCGTACAGTTCCGTAGGGTCCTGTAGGTTTCCATAAGTGCCCGCAGAGGTCTGAAGGGGCCCGTACTGTTCTGTAAGGATCCACAGGGCTCCGTAGAGCTTCGTAGGTTCCCTAGAGGCCTGTAGAGTACCGCAGGAGCCAGTAGTGTTCTGTAGGGGCTCGTAGGGTTCCTTCCATAGGGGCTGGCAGTGTTCCGTAGGGGCCTCTAGGGTTGAGTAAGTGCCCGCAGACGTCTGTAGGAATCCGTGGGATTGTGTAAGGTTCTGGAGGGTTCTGCAGGGTTCCGTAGGGGCCCGTAGAGTTCCGTAGTGGCTGGTAAAGTTCCGTAGGGTCCTGTGGGGTTCTGTATGGACCTGTAGGGTTCCGTAGGGGCCTGCAGGGTTCTGTAAGTGCCCGCAGGTGTCTGTAGGGTTCCGTAGGGGTCTGTAGGGTTCCGTAGGCACCTGCAGTGTTCTGTAGGAGCCCATAGGGTTTTAGTGAGGTTCCGTTGTGTTGCTAAGGGTCTTGTAGAGTGCTGTCGGGTCCTGGAGTATTCTGTAAAGTTCCAGAGGGGCTCGTAGGGTTCCGTCAAAATCTGTAGGCTTCCCTAGGGGCGCGTAGAGTCCCGTAGATTTCCGTAGGGGCCTGTAGGGTTGAGTAAGTGCCCGCAGGAGTCTGTAGGAGTCTGTGGGATTCTGTAAGGTTCCGGAGGGTTCTGCAGGGTTCCGTAGGGGCCCGTAGAGTTCCGTAGTGGCTGGTAAAGTTCCGTAGGGTCCTGTGGGGTTCTGTATGGACCTGTAGGGTTCCGTAGGGGCCTGCAGGGTTCTGTAAGTGCCCGCAGGTGTCTGTAGGGTTCCGTAGGGGTCTGTAGGGTTCCGTAGGCACCTGCAGTGTTCTGTAGGAGCCCATAGGGTTTTAGTGAGGTTCCGTTGTGTTGCTAAGGGTCTTGTAGAGTGCTGTCGGGTCCTGGAGTATTCTGTAGGGTTCCAGAGGGGCTCGTAGGGTTCCGTCAAAATCTGTAGGCTTCCCTAGGGGCCCGTAGAGTCCCGTAGATTTCCGTAGGGGCCTGTAGGGTTGTGTAAGTGCCTGCAGGGGTTGGTAGGAGCTTGTAGGGTGCCATATGTTTCCGGAGGGTTGTGTAGGGTTCCGTAGGGACCTGTGGTGTTCCCTAGGGGCCTGTAGAGTCTCGTACAGTTCCGTAGGGTCCTGTAGGTTTCCATAAGCGCCCGCAGAGGTCTGAAGGAGCCCGTACTGTTCCGTAAGGATCCACAGGGCTCTGTAGAGCTTCGTAGGTTCCCTAGAGGCCTGTAGAGTACCGCAGGAGCCAGTAGTGTTCTGTAGGGGCCCATAGGGTTCCTTCCGTAGGGGCTGGCAGTGTTCCGTAGGGGCCTCTAGGGTTGAGTAAGTGCCCGCAGACGTCTGTAGGAATCCGTGGGATTCTGTAAGGTTCTGGAGGGTTCTGCAGGGTTCCGTAGGGGCCCGTAGAGTTCCGTAGTGGCTGGTAAAGTTCCGTAGGGCCCTGTGGGGTTCTGTATGGACCTGTAGGGTTCCGTAGGGGCCTGCAGGGTTCTGTAAGTGCCCGCAGGTGTCTGTAGGGTTCCGTAGGGGTCTGTAGGGTTCCGTAGGCACCTGCAGTGTTCTGTAGGAGCCCATAGGGTTTTAGTGAGGTTCCGTTGTGTTGCTAAGAGTCTTATAGAGTGCTGTCAGGTCCTGGAGTATTCTGTAAAGTTCCAGAGGGGCTCGTAGGGTTCCGTCAAAATCTGTAGGCTTCCCTAGGGGCGCGTAGAGTCCCGTAGATTTCCGTAGGGGCCTCTAGGGTTGAGTAAGTGCCCGCAGGAGTCTGTAGGAGTCTGTGGGATTCTGTAAGGTTCCGGAGGGTTCTGCAGGGTTCCGTAGGGGCCCGTAGAGTTCCGTAGTGGCTGGTAAAGTTCCGTAGGGCCCTGTACCGTTCCGTAACTGCCTGCAAGGGTCTTTAGGCTTCCGTAGGGGCTGGCAGGGTTCCATAAAGTTCCGTGGGTTCCTGCAGAGTTCTGCAAGTGCCCGCAAGGGCCTGTAGGGGCCCACAGTGTTTCTGTCAGGTTCCGTAGAGTTCCGTAGGGGCCATAGGTTTCCGTAGTGGCTGGTAGTATTCCGTAGGGGTCTGTAGGGTTCCGTAGGCACCTGCAGTGTTCTGTAGGAGCCCATAGGGTTTTAGTGAGGTTCCGTTGTGTTGCTAAGGGTCTTGTAGAGTGCTGTCGGGTCCTGGAGTATTCTGTAGGGTTCCAGAGGGGCTCGTAGGGTTCCGTCAAAATCTGTAGGCTTCCCTAGGGGCCCGTAGAGTCCCGTAGATTTCCGTAGGGGCCTGTAGGGTTGTGTAAGTGCCTGCAGGGGTTGGTAGGAGCTTGTAGGGTGCCATATGTTTCCGGAGGGTTGTGTAGGGTTCCGTAGGGACCTGTGGTGTTCCCTAGGGGCCTGTAGAGTCTCGTACAGTTCCGTAGGGTCCTGTAGGTTTCCATAAGCGCCCGCAGAGGTCTGAAGGAGCCCGTACTGTTCCGTAAGGATCCACAGGGCTCTGTAGAGCTTCGTAGGTTCCCTAGAGGCCTGTCGAGTACCGCAGGAGCCAGTAGTGTTCTGTAGGGGCCCATAGGGTTCCTTCCGTAGGGGCTGGCAGTGTTCCGTAGGGGCCTCTAGGGTTGAGTAAGTGCCCGCAGACGTCTGTAGGAATCCGTGGGATTGTGTAAGGTTCTGGAGGGTTCTGCAGGGTTCCGTAGGGGCCCGTAGAGTTCCGTAGTGGCTGGTAAAGTTCCGTAGGGCCCTGTGGGGTTCTGTATGGACCTGTAGGGTTCCGTAGGGGCCTGCAGGGTTCTGTAAGTGCCCGCAGGTGTCTGTAGGGTTCCGTAGGGGTCTGTAGGGTTCCGTAGGCACCTGCAGTGTTCTGTAGGAGCCCATAGGGTTTTAGTGAGGTTCCGTTGTGTCGCTAAGGGTCTTATAGAGTGCTGTCGGGTCCTGGAGTATTCTGTAGGGTTCCAGAGGGGCTCGTAGGGTTCCGTCAAAATCTGTAGGGTTCCCTAGGGGCCCGTAGAGTCCCGTAGATTTCCGTAGGGGCCTGTAGGGTTGAGTAAGTGCCCGCAGGGGTTGGTAGGAGCTTGTAGGGTTCCATAAGTTTCCAGAGGGTTGTGTAGGGTTCCGTAGGGGCCTGTGGTGTTCCCTAGGGGCCTGTAGAGTCTCGTACGGTTCCGTAGGGGCCTGTAGTGTTCCCTAGGGGCCTGTAGAGTCTCGTACAGTTCCGTAGGGTCCTGTAGGTTTCCATAAGCGCCCGCAGAGGTCTGAAGGGGCCCGTACTGTTCCGTAAGGATCCACAGGGCTCCGTAGAGCTTCGTAGGTTCCCTAGAGGCCTGTAGAGTACCGCAGGAGCCAGTAGTGTTCTGTAGGGGCCCATAGGGTTCCTTCCATAGGGGCTGGCAGTGTTCCGTAGGGGCCTCTAGGGTTGAGTAAGTGCCCGCAGACGTCTGTAGGAATCCGTGGGATTCTGTAAGGTTCTGGAGGGTTCTGCAGGGTTCCGTAGGGGCCCGTAGAGTTCCGTAGTGGCTGGTAAAGTTCCGTAGGGTCCTGTGGGGTTCTGTATGGACCTGTAGGGTTCCGTAGGGGCCTGCAGGGTTCTGTAAGTGCCCGCAGGTGTCTGTAGGGTTCCGTAGGGGTCTGTAGGGTTCCGTAGGCACCTGCAGTGTTCTGTAGGAGCCCATAGGGTTTTAGTGAGGTTCCGTTGTGTTGCTAAGGGTCTTGTAGAGTGCTGTCGGGTCCTGGAGTATTCTGTAAAGTTCCAGAGGGGCTCGTAGGGTTCCGTCAAAATCTGTAGGCTTCCCTAGGGGCGCGTAGAGTCCCGTAGATTTCCGTAGGGGCCTCTAGGGTTGAGTAAGTGCCCGCAGGAGTCTGTAGGAGTCTGTGGGATTCTGTAAGGTTCCGGAGGGTTCTGCAGGGTTCCGTAGGGGCCCGTAGAGTTCCGTAGTGGCTGGTAAAGTTCCGTAGGGCCCTGTACCGTTCCGTAACTGCCTGCAAGGGTCTTTAGGCTTCCGTAGGGGCTGGTAGGGTTCCATAAAGTTCCGTGGGTTCCTGCAAGTTCTGCAAGTGCCCGCAAGGGCCTGTAGGGTCCCACAGTGTTTCTGTCAGGTTCCGTAGAGTTCCGTAGGGGCCATAGGTTTCCGTAGTGGCTGGTAGTATTCCGTAGGGGTCTGTAAGGTTCCGTAGGGGCTGGTAAATTTCCGTAGGGCCCTGTACCGTTCCGTAACTGCCTGCAAGGGTCTTTAGGCTTCCGTAGGGGCTGGTAGGGTTCCATAAAGTTCCGTGGGTTCCTGCAGAGTTCTGCAAGTGCCCGCAAGGGCCTGTAGGGGCCCACAGTGTTTCTGTCAGGTTCCGTAGAGTTCCGTAGGGGCCATAGGTTTCCGTAGTGGCTGGTAGTATTCCGTAGGGGTCTGTAGGGTTCCGTAGGCACCTGCAGTGTTCTGTAGGAGCCCATAGGGTTTTAGTGAGGTTCCGTTGTGTTGCTAAGGGTCTTGTAGAGTGCTGTCGGGTCCTGGAGTATTCTGTAGGGTTCCAGAGGGGCTCGTAGGGTTCCGTCAAAATCTGGAGGGTTCCCTAGGGGCCCATAGAGTCCCGTAGATTTCCGTAGGGGCCTGTAGGGTTGTGTAAGTGCCTGCAGGGGTTGGTAGGAGCTTGTAGGGTGCCATATGTTTCCGGAGGGTTGTGTAGGGTTCCGTAGGGACCTGTGGTGTTCCCTAGGGGCCTGTAGAGTCTCGTACAGTTCCGTAGGGTCCTGTAGGTTTCCATAAGCGCCCGCAGAGGTCTGAAGGAGCCCGTACTGTTCCGTAAGGATCCACAGGGCTCTGTAGAGCTTCGTAGGTTCCCTAGAGGCCTGTAGAGTACCGCAGGAGCCAGTAGTGTTCTGTAGGGGCCCATAGGGTTCCTTCCGTAGGGGCTGGCAGTGTTCCGTAGGGGCCTCTAGGGTTGAGTAAGTGCCCGCAGACGTCTGTAGGAATCCGTGGGATTCTGTAAGGTTCTGGAGGGTTCTGCAGGGTTCCGTAGGGGCCCGTAGAGTTCCGTAGTGGCTGGTAAAGTTCCGTAGGGCCCTGTGGGGTTCTGTATGGACCTGTAGGGTTCCGTAGGGGCCTGCAGGGTTCTGTAAGTGCCCGCAGGTGTCTGTAGGGTTCCGTAGGGGTCTGTAGGGTTCCGTAGGCACCTGCAGTGTTCTGTAGGAGCCCATAGGGTTTTAGTGAGGTTCCGTTGTGTCGCTAAGGGTCTTATAGAGTGCTGTCGGGTCCTGGAGTATTCTGTAGGGTTCCAGAGGGGCTCGTAGGGTTCCGTCAAAATCTGGAGGGTTCCCTAGGGGCCCGTAGAGTCCCGTAGATTTCCGTAGGGGCCTGTAGGGTTGAGTAAGTGCCCGCAGGGGTTGGTAGGAGCTTGTAGGGTTCCATAAGTTTCCAGAGGGTTGTGTAGGGTTCCGTAGGGGCCTGTGGTGTTCCCTAGGGGCCTGTAGAGTCTCGTACGGTTCCGTAGGGGCCTGTAGTGTTCCCTAGGGGCCTGTAGAGTCTCGTACGGTTCCGTAGGGGCCTGTAGTGTTCCCTAGGGGCCTGTAGAGTCTCGTACAGTTCCGTAGGGTCCTGTAGGTTTCCATAAGTGCCCGCAGAGGTCTGAAGGGGCCCGTACTGTTCTGTAAGGATCCACAGGGCTCCGTAGAGCTTCGTAGGTTCCCTAGAGGCCTGTAGAGTACCGCAGGAGCCAGTAGTGTTCTGTAGGGGCTCGTAGGGTTCCTTCCATAGGGGCTGGCAGTGTTCCGTAGGGGCCTCTAGGGTTGAGTAAGTGCCCGCAGACGTCTGTAGGAATCCGTGGGATTGTGTAAGGTTCTGGAGGGTTCTGCAGGGTTCCGTAGGGGCCCGTAGAGTTCCGTAGTGGCTGGTAAAGTTCCGTAGGGTCCTGTGGGGTTCTGTATGGACCTGTAGGGTTCCGTAGGGGCCTGCAGGGTTCTGTAAGTGCCCGCAGGTGTCTGTAGGGTTCCGTAGGGGTCTGTAGGGTTCCGTAGGCACCTGCAGTGTTCTGTAGGAGCCCATAGGGTTTTAGTGAGGTTCCGTTGTGTTGCTAAGGGTCTTGTAGAGTGCTGTCGGGTCCTGGAGTATTCTGTAAAGTTCCAGAGGGGCTCGTAGGGTTCCGTCAAAATCTGTAGGCTTCCCTAGGGGCGCGTAGAGTCCCGTAGATTTCCGTAGGGGCCTGTAGGGTTGAGTAAGTGCCCGCAGGAGTCTGTAGGAGTCTGTGGGATTCTGTAAGGTTCCGGAGGGTTCTGCAGGGTTCCGTAGGGGCCCGTAGAGTTCCGTAGTGGCTGGTAAAGTTCCGTAGGGTCCTGTGGGGTTCTGTATGGACCTGTAGGGTTCCGTAGGGGCCTGCAGGGTTCTGTAAGTGCCCGCAGGTGTCTGTAGGGTTCCGTAGGGGTCTGTAGGGTTCCGTAGGCACCTGCAGTGTTCTGTAGGAGCCCATAGGGTTTTAGTGAGGTTCCGTTGTGTTGCTAAGGGTCTTGTAGAGTGCTGTCGGGTCCTGGAGTATTCTGTAAAGTTCCAGAGGGGCTCGTAGGGTTCCGTCAAAATCTGGAGGGTTCCCTAGGGGCGCGTAGAGTCCCGTAGATTTCCGTAGGGGCCTCTAGGGTTGAGTAAGTGCCCGCAGGAGTCTGTAGGAGTCTGTGGGATTCTGTAAGGTTCCGGAGGGTTCTGCAGGGTTCCGTAGGGGCCCGTAGAGTTCCGTAGTGGCTGGTAAAGTTCCCTAGGGCCCTGTACCGTTCCGTAACTGCCTGCAAGGGTCTTTAGGCTTCCGTAGGGGCTGGTAGGGTTCCATAAAGTTCCGTGGGTTCCTGCAGAGTTCTGCAAGTGCCCGCAAGGGCCTGTAGGGGCCCACAGTGTTTCTGTCAGGTTCCGTAGAGTTCCGTAGGGGCCATAGGTTTCCGTAGTGGCTGGTAGTATTCCGTAGGGGTCTGTAGGGTTCCGTAGGCACCTGCAGTGTTCTGTAGGAGCCCATAGGGTTTTAGTGAGGTTCCGTTGTGTTGCTAAGGGTCTTGTAGAGTGCTGTCGGGTCCTGGAGTATTCTGTAGGGTTCCAGAGGGGCTCGTAGGGTTCCGTCAAAATCTGGAGGGTTCCCTAGGGGCCCGTAGAGTCCCGTAGATTTCCGTAGGGGCCTGTAGGGTTGTGTAAGTGCCTGCAGGGGTTGGTAGGAGCTTGTAGGGTTCCATAAGTTTCCAGAGGGTTGTGTAGGGTTCCGTAGGGACCTGTGGTGTTCCCTAGGGGCCTGTAGAGTCTCGTACGGTTCCGTAGGGGCCTGTAGGTTTCCATAAGCGCCCGCAGAGGTCTGAAGGGGCCCGTACTGTTCCGTAAGGATCCACAGGGCTCCGTAGAGCTTCGTAGGTTCCCTAGAGGCCTGTAGAGTACCGCAGGAGCCAGTAGTGTTCTGTAGGGGCCCATAGGGTTCCTTCCATAGGGGCTGGCAGTGTTCCGTAGGGGCCTCTAGGGTTGAGTAAGTGCCCGCAGACGTCTGTAGGAATCCGTGGGATTGTGTAAGGTTCTGGAGGGTTCTGCAGGGTTCCGTAGGGGCCCGTAGAGTTCCGTAGTGGCTGGTAAAGTTCCGTAGGGTCCTGTGGGGTTCTGTATGGACCTGTAGGGTTCCGTAGGGGCCTGCAGGGTTCTGTAAGTGCCCGCAGGTGTCTGTAGGGTTCCGTAGGGGTCTGTAGGGTTCCGTAGGCACCTGCAGTGTTCTGTAGGAGCCCATAGGGTTTTAGTGAGGTTCCGTTGTGTTGCTAAGGGTCTTGTAGAGTGCTGTCGGGTCCTGGAGTATTCTGTAAAGTTCCAGAGGGGCTCGTAGGGTTCCGTCAAAATCTGTAGGCTTCCCTAGGGGCGCGTAGAGTCCCGTAGATTTCCGTAGGGGCCTCTAGGGTTGAGTAAGTGCCCGCAGGAGTCTGTAGGAGTCTGTGGGATTCTGTAAGGTTCCGGAGGGTTCTGCAGGGTTCCGTAGGGGCCCGTAGAGTTCCGTAGTGGCTGGTAAAGTTCCGTAGGGCCCTGTACCGTTCCGTAACTGCCTGCAAGGGTCTTTAGGCTTCCGTAGGGGCTGGTAGGGTTCCATAAAGTTCCGTGGGTTCCTGCAGAGTTCTGCAAGTGCCCGCAAGGGCCTGTAGGGGCCCACAGTGTTTCTGTCAGGTTCCGTAGAGTTCCGTAGGGGCCATAGGTTTCCGTAGTGGCTGGTAGTATTCCGTAGGGGTCTGTAGGGTTCCGTAGGCACCTGCAGTGTTCTGTAGGAGCCCATAGGGTTTTAGTGAGGTTCCGTTGTGTTGCTAAGGGTCTTGTAGAGTGCTGTCGGGTCCTGGAGTATTCTGTAGGGTTCCAGAGGGGCTCGTAGGGTTCCGTCAAAATCTGTAGGCTTCCCTAGGGGCCCGTAGAGTCCCGTAGATTTCCGTAGGGGCCTGTAGGGTTGTGTAAGTGCCTGCAGGGGTTGGTAGGAGCTTGTAGGGTTCCATAAGTTTCCAGAGGGTTGTGTAGGGTTCCGTAGGGACCTGTGGTGTTCCCTAGGGGCCTGTAGAGTCTCGTACAGTTCCGTAGGGTCCTGTAGGTTTCCATAAGCGCCCGCAGAGGTCTGAAGGGGCCCGTACTGTTCCGTAAGGATCCACAGGGCTCTGTAGAGCTTCGTAGGTTCCCTAGAGGCCTGTAGAGTACCGCAGGAGCCAGTAGTGTTCTGTAGGGGCCCGTAGGGTTCCTTCCGTAGGGGCTGGCAGTGTTCCGTAGGAGCCTCTAGGGTTGAGTAAGTGCCCGCAGACGTCTGTAGGAATCCGTGGGATTCTGTAAGGTTCTGGAGGGTTCTGCAGGGTTCCGTAGGGGCCCGTAGAGTTCCGTAGTGGCTGGTAAAGTTCCGTAGGGCCCTGTGGGGTTCTGTATGGACCTGTAGGGTTCCGTAGGGGCCTGCAGGGTTCTGTAAGTGCCCGCAGGTGTCTGTAGGGTTCCGTAGGGGTCTGTAGGGTTCCGTAGGCACCTGCAGTGTTCTGTAGGAGCCCATAGGGTTTTAGTGAGGTTCCGTTGTGTTGCTAAGGGTCTTGTAGAGTGCTGTCGGGTCCTGGAGTATTCTGTAAAGTTCCAGAGGGGCTCGTAGGGTTCCGTCAAAATCTGTAGGCTTCCCTAGGGGCGCGTAGAGTCCCGTAGATTTCCGTAGGGGCCTCTAGGGTTGAGTAAGTGCCCGCAGGAGTCTGTAGGAGTCTGTGGGATTCTGTAAGGTTCCGGAGGGTTCTGCAGGGTTCCGTAGGGGCCCGTAGAGTTCCGTAGTGGCTGGTAAAGTTCCGTAGGGCCCTGTACCGTTCCGTAACTGCCTGCAAGGGTCTTTAGGCTTCCGTAGGGGCTGGTAGGGTTCCATAAAGTTCCGTGGGTTCCTGCAGAGTTCTGCAAGTGCCCGCAAGGGCCTGTAGGGGCCCACAGTGTTTCTGTCAGGTTCCGTAGAGTTCCGTAGGGGCCATAGGTTTCCGTAGTGGCTGGTAGTATTCCGTAGGGGTCTGTAGGGTTCCGTAGGCACCTGCAGTGTTCTGTAGGAGCCCATAGGGTTTTAGTGAGGTTCCGTTGTGTTGCTAAGGGTCTTGTAGAGTGCTGTCGGGTCCTGGAGTATTCTGTAGGGTTCCAGAGGGGCTCGTAGGGTTCCGTCAAAATCTGTAGGGTTCCCTAGGGGCCCATAGAGTCCCGTAGATTTCCGTAGGGGCCTGTAGGGTTGTGTAAGTGCCTGCAGGGGTTGGTAGGAGCTTGTAGGGTGCCATATGTTTCCGGAGGGTTGTGTAGGGTTCCGTAGGGACCTGTGGTGTTCCCTAGGGGCCTGTAGAGTCTCGTACAGTTCCGTAGGGTCCTGTAGGTTTCCATAAGCGCCCGCAGAGGTCTGAAGGAGCCCGTACTGTTCCGTAAGGATCCACAGGGCTCTGTAGAGCTTCGTAGGTTCCCTAGAGGCCTGTAGAGTACCGCAGGAGCCAGTAGTGTTCTGTAGGGGCCCGTAGGGTTCCTTCCGTAGGGGCTGGCAGTGTTCCGTAGGAGCCTCTAGGGTTGAGTAAGTGCCCGCAGACGTCTGTAGGAATCCGTGGGATTGTGTAAGGTTCTGGAGGGTTCTGCAGGGTTCCGTAGGGGCCCGTAGAGTTCCGTAGTGGCTGGTAAAGTTCCGTAGGGCCCTGTGGGGTTCTGTATGGACCTGTAGGGTTCCGTAGGGGCCTGCAGGGTTCTGTAAGTGCCCGCAGGTGTCTGTAGGGTTCCGTAGGGGTCTGTAGGGTTCCGTAGGCACCTGCAGTGTTCTGTAGGAGCCCATAGGGTTTTAGTGAGGTTCCGTTGTGTTGCTAAGGGTCTTGTAGAGTGCTGTCGGGTCCTGGAGTATTCTGTAAAGTTCCAGAGGGGCTCGTAGGGTTCCGTCAAAATCTGTAGGCTTCCCTAGGGGCGCGTAGAGTCCCGTAGATTTCCGTAGGGGCCTCTAGGGTTGAGTAAGTGCCCGCAGGAGTCTGTAGGAGTCTGTGGGATTCTGTAAGGTTCCGGAGGGTTCTGCAGGGTTCCGTAGGGGCCCGTAAAGTTCCGTAGGGCCCTGTACCGTTCCGTAACTGCCTGCAAGGGTCTTTAGGCTTCCGTAGGGGCTGGTAGGGTTCCATAAAGTTCCGTGGGTTCCTGCAGAGTTCTGCAAGTGCCCGCAAGGGCCTGTAGGGGCCCACAGTGTTTCTGTCAGGTTCCGTAGAGTTCCGTAGGGGCCATAGGTTTCCGTAGTGGCTGGTAGTATTCCGTAGGGGTCTGTAGGGTTCCGTAGGCACCTGCAGTGTTCTGTAGGAGCCCATAGGGTTTTAGTGAGGTTCCGTTGTGTTGCTAAGGGTCTTGTAGAGTGCTGTCGGGTCCTGGAGTATTCTGTAGGGTTCCAGAGGGGCTCGTAGGGTTCCGTCAAAATCTGTAGGGTTCCCTAGGGGCCCATAGAGTCCCGTAGATTTCCGTAGGGGCCTGTAGGGTTGTGTAAGTGCCTGCAGGGGTTGGTAGGAGCTTGTAGGGTGCCATATGTTTCCGGAGGGTTGTGTAGGGTTCCGTAGGGACCTGTGGTGTTCCCTAGGGGCCTGTAGAGTCTCGTACAGTTCCGTAGGGTCCTGTAGGTTTCCATAAGCGCCCGCAGAGGTCTGAAGGAGCCCGTACTGTTCCGTAAGGATCCACAGGGCTCTGTAGAGCTTCGTAGGTTCCCTAGAGGCCTGTAGAGTACCGCAGGAGCCAGTAGTGTTCTGTAGGGGCCCGTAGGGTTCCTTCCGTAGGGGCTGGCAGTGTTCCGTAGGAGCCTCTAGGGTTGAGTAAGTGCCCGCAGACGTCTGTAGGAATCCGTGGGATTGTGTAAGGTTCTGGAGGGTTCTGCAGGGTTCCGTAGGGGCCCGTAGAGTTCCGTAGTGGCTGGTAAAGTTCCGTAGGGCCCTGTGGGGTTCTGTATGGACCTGTAGGGTTCCGTAGGGGCCTGCAGGGTTCTGTAAGTGCCCGCAGGTGTCTGTAGGGTTCCGTAGGGGTCTGTAGGGTTCCGTAGGCACCTGCAGTGTTCTGTAGGAGCCCATAGGGTTTTAGTGAGGTTCCGTTGTGTTGCTAAGGGTCTTGTAGAGTGCTGTCGGGTCCTGGAGTATTCTGTAAAGTTCCAGAGGGGCTCGTAGGGTTCCGTCAAAATCTGTAGGCTTCCCTAGGGGCGCGTAGAGTCCCGTAGATTTCCGTAGGGGCCTCTAGGGTTGAGTAAGTGCCCGCAGGAGTCTGTAGGAGTCTGTGGGATTCTGTAAGGTTCCGGAGGGTTCTGCAGGGTTCCGTAGGGGCCCGTAAAGTTCCGTAGGGCCCTGTACCGTTCCGTAACTGCCTGCAAGGGTCTTTAGGCTTCCGTAGGGGCTGGTAGGGTTCCATAAAGTTCCGTGGGTTCCTGCAGAGTTCTGCAAGTGCCCGCAAGGGCCTGTAGGGGCCCACAGTGTTTCTGTCAGGTTCCGTAGAGTTCCGTAGGGGCCATAGGTTTCCGTAGTGGCTGGTAGTATTCCGTAGGGGTCTGTAGGGTTCCGTAGGCACCTGCAGTGTTCTGTAGGAGCCCATAGGGTTTTAGTGAGGTTCCGTTGTGTTGCTAAGGGTCTTGTAGAGTGCTGTCGGGTCCTGGAGTATTCTGTAGGGTTCCAGAGGGGCTCGTAGGGTTCCGTCAAAATCTGTAGGGTTCCCTAGGGGCCCATAGAGTCCCGTAGATTTCCGTAGGGGCCTGTAGGGTTGTGTAAGTGCCTGCAGGGGTTGGTAGGAGCTTGTAGGGTGCCATATGTTTCCGGAGGGTTGTGTAGGGTTCCGTAGGGACCTGTGGTGTTCCCTAGGGGCCTGTAGAGTCTCGTACAGTTCCGTAGGGTCCTGTAGGTTTCCATAAGCGCCCGCAGAGGTCTGAAGGAGCCCGTACTGTTCCGTAAGGATCCACAGGGCTCTGTAGAGCTTCGTAGGTTCCCTAGAGGCCTGTAGAGTACCGCAGGAGCCAGTAGTGTTCTGTAGGGGCCCGTAGGGTTCCTTCCGTAGGGGCTGGCAGTGTTCCGTAGGAGCCTCTAGGGTTGAGTAAGTGCCCGCAGACGTCTGTAGGAATCCGTGGGATTCTGTAAGGTTCTGGAGGGTTCTGCAGGGTTCCGTAGGGGCCCCTAGAGTTCCGTAGTGGCTGGTAAATTTCCGTAGGGCCCTGTGGGGTTCTGTATGGACCTGTAGGGTTCCGTAGGGGCCTGCAGGGTTCTGTAAGTGCCCGCAGGTGTCTGTAGGGTTCCGTAGGGGTCTGTAGGGTTCCGTAGGCACCTGCAGTGTTCTGTAGGAGCCCATAGGGTTTTAGTGAGGTTCCGTTGTGTTGCTAAGGGTCTTGTAGAGTGCTGTCGGGTCCTGGAGTATTCTGTAAAGTTCCAGAGGGGCTCGTAGGGTTCCGTCAAAATCTGGAGGGTTCCCTAGGGGCGCGTAGAGTCCCGTAGATTTCCGTAGGGGCCTCTAGGGTTGAGTAAGTGCCCGCAGGAGTCTGTAGGAGTCTGTGGGATTCTGTAAGGTTCCGGAGGGTTCTGCAGGGTTCCGTAGGGGCCCGTAGAGTTCCGTAGTGGCTGGTAAAGTTCCCTAGGGCCCTGTACCGTTCCGTAACTGCCTGCAAGGGTCTTTAGGCTTCCGTAGGGGCTGGTAGGGTTCCATAAAGTTCCGTGGGTTCCTGCAGAGTTCTGCAAGTGCCCGCAAGGGCCTGTAGGGGCCCACAGTGTTTCTGTCAGGTTCCGTAGAGTTCCGTAGGGGCCATAGGTTTCCGTAGTGGCTGGTAGTATTCCGTAGGGGTCTGTAGGGTTCCGTAGGCACCTGCAGTGTTCTGTAGGAGCCCATAGGGTTTTAGTGAGGTTCCGTTGTGTTGCTAAGGGTCTTGTAGAGTGCTGTCGGGTCCTGGAGTATTCTGTAGGGTTCCAGAGGGGCTCGTAGGGTTCCGTCAAAATCTGTAGGGTTCCCTAGGGGCCCATAGAGTCCCGTAGATTTCCGTAGGGGCCTGTAGGGTTGTGTAAGTGCCTGCAGGGGTTGGTAGGAGCTTGTAGGGTGCCATATGTTTCCGGAGGGTTGTGTAGGGTTCCGTAGGGACCTGTGGTGTTCCCTAGGGGCCTGTAGAGTCTCGTACAGTTCCGTAGGGTCCTGTAGGTTTCCATAAGCGCCCGCAGAGGTCTGAAGGAGCCCGTACTGTTCCGTAAGGATCCACAGGGCTCTATAGAGCTTCGTAGGTTCCCTAGAGGCCTGTAGAGTACCGCAGGAGCCAGTAGTGTTCTGTAGGGGCCCGTAGGGTTCCTTCCGTAGGGGCTGGCAGTGTTCCGTAGGAGCCTCTAGGGTTGAGTAAGTGCCCGCAGACGTCTGTAGGAATCCGTGGGATTCTGTAAGGTTCTGGAGGGTTCTGCAGGGTTCCGTAGGGGCCCGTAGAGTTCCGTAGTGGCTGGTAAAGTTCCGTAGGGCCCTGTGGGGTTCTGTATGGACCTGTAGGGTTCCGTAGGGGCCTGCAGGGTTCTGTAAGTGCCCGCAGGTGTCTGTAGGGTTCCGTAGGGGTCTGTAGGGTTCCGTAGGCACCTGCAGTGTTCTGTAGGAGCCCATAGGGTTTTAGTGAGGTTCCGTTGTGTTGCTAAGGGTCTTGTAGAGTGCTGTCGGGTCCTGGAGTATTCTGTAAAGTTCCAGAGGGGCTCGTAGGGTTCCGTCAAAATCTGTAGGCTTCCCTAGGGGCGCGTAGAGTCCCGTAGATTTCCGTAGGGGCCTCTAGGGTTGAGTAAGTGCCCGCAGGAGTCTGTAGGAGTCTGTGGGATTCTGTAAGGTTCCGGAGGGTTCTGCAGGGTTCCGTAGGGGCCCGTAGAGTTCCGTAGTGGCTGGTAAAGTTCCCTAGGGCCCTGTACCGTTCCGTAACTGCCTGCAAGGGTCTTTAGGCTTCCGTAGGGGCTGGTAGGGTTCCATAAAGTTCCGTGGGTTCCTGCAGAGTTCTGCAAGTGCCCGCAAGGGCCTGTAGGGGCCCACAGTGTTTCTGTCAGGTTCCGTAGAGTTCCGTAGGGGCCATAGGTTTCCGTAGTGGCTGGTAGTATTCCGTAGGGGTCTGTAGGGTTCCGTAGGCACCTGCAGTGTTCTGTAGGAGCCCATAGGGTTTTAGTGAGGTTCCGTTGTGTTGCTAAGGGTCTTGTAGAGTGCTGTCGGGTCCTGGAGTATTCTGTAGGGTTCCAGAGGGGCTCGTAGGGTTCCGTCAAAATCTGTAGGGTTCCCTAGGGGCCCGTAGAGTCCCGTAGATTTCCGTAGGGGCCTGTAGGGTTGTGTAAGTGCCTGCAGGGGTTGGTAGGAGCTTGTAGGGTTCCATAAGTTTCCAGAGGGTTGTGTAGGGTTCCGTAGGGACCTGTGGTGTTCCCTAGGGGCCTGTAGAGTCTCGTACAGTTCCGTAGGGTCCTGTAGGTTTCCATAAGCGCCCGCAGAGGTCTGAAGGAGCCCGTACTGTTCCGTAAGGATCCACAGGGCTCTGTAGAGCTTCGTAGGTTCCCTAGAGGCCTGTCGAGTACTGCAGGAGCCAGTAGTGTTCTGTAGGGGCCCGTAGGGTTCCTTCCGTAGGGGCTGGCAGTGTTCCGTAGGGGCCTCTAGGGTTGAGTAAGTGCCCGCAGACATCTGTAGGAATCCGTGGGATTGTGTAAGGTTCTGGAGGGTTCTGCAGGGTTCCGTAGGGGCCCGTAGAGTTCCGTAGTGGCTGGTAAAGTTCCGTAGGGCCCTGTGGGGTTCTGTATGGACCTGTAGGGTTCCGTAGGGGCCTGCAGGGTTCTGTAAGTGCCCGCAGGTGTCTGTAGGGTTCCGTAGGGGTCTGTAGGGTTCCGTAGGCACCTGCAGTGTTCTGTAGGAGCCCATAGGGTTTTAGTGAGGTTCCGTTGTGTTGCTAAGGGTCTTGTAGAGTGCTGTCGGGTCCTGGAGTATTCTGTAGGGTTCCAGAGGGGCTCGTAGGGTTCCGTCAAAATCTGTAGGCTTCCCTAGGGGCCCATAGAGTCCCGTAGATTTCCGTAGGGGCCTGTAGGGTTGTGTAAGTGCCTGCAGGGGTTGGTAGGAGCTTGTAGGGTGCCATATGTTTCCGGAGGGTTGTGTAGGGTTCCGTAGGGACCTGTGGTGTTCCCTAGGGGCCTGTAGAGTCTCGTACAGTTCCGTAGGGTCCTGTAGGTTTCCATAAGCGCCCGCAGAGGTCTGAAGGAGCCCGTACTGTTCCGTAAGGATCCACAGGGCTCTGTAGAGCTTCGTAGGTTCCCTAGAGGCCTGTAGAGTAAAGCAGGAGCCAGTAGTGTTCTGTAGGGGCCCGTAGGGTTCCTTCCGTAGGGGCTGGCAGTGTTCCGTAGGAGCCTCTAGGGTTGAGTAAGTGCCCGCAGACGTCTGTAGGAATCCGTGGGATTCTGTAAGGTTCTGGAGGGTTCTGCAGGGTTCCGTAGGGGCCCGTAGAGTTCCGTAGTGGCTGGTAAAGTTCCGTAGGGCCCTGTGGGGTTCTGTATGGACCTGTAGGGTTCCGTAGGGGCCTGCAGGGTTCTGTAAGTGCCCGCAGGTGTCTGTAGGGTTCCGTAGGGGTCTGTAGGGTTCCGTAGGCACCTGCAGTGTTCTGTAGGAGCCCATAGGGTTTTAGTGAGGTTCCGTTGTGTTGCTAAGGGTCTTGTAGAGTGCTGTCGGGTCCTGGAGTATTCTGTAAAGTTCCAGAGGGGCTCGTAGGGTTCCGTCAAAATCTGGAGGGTTCCCTAGGGGCGCGTAGAGTCCCGTAGATTTCCGTAGGGGCCTCTAGGGTTGAGTAAGTGCCCGCAGGAGTCTGTAGGAGTCTGTGGGATTCTGTAAGGTTCCGGAGGGTTCTGCAGGGTTCCGTAGGGGCCCGTAGAGTTCCGTAGTGGCTGGTAAAGTTCCGTAGGGCCCTGTACCGTTCCGTAACTGCCTGCAAGGGTCTTTAGGCTTCCGTAGGGGCTGGTAGGGTTCCATAAAGTTCCGTGGGTTCCTGCAGAGTTCTGCAAGTGCCCGCAAGGGCCTGTAGGGGCCCACAGTGTTTCTGTCAGGTTCCGTAGAGTTCCGTAGGGGCCATAGGTTTCCGTAGTGGCTGGTAGTATTCCGTAGGGGTCTGTAGGGTTCCGTAGGCACCTGCAGTGTTCTGTAGGAGCCCATAGGGTTTTAGTGAGGTTCCGTTGTGTTGCTAAGGGTCTTGTAGAGTGCTGTCGGGTCCTGGAGTATTCTGTAGGGTTCCAGAGAGGCTCGTAGGGTTCCGTCAAAATCTGTAGGGTTCCCTAGGGGCCCATAGAGTCCCGTAGATTTCCGTAGGGGCCTGTAGGGTTGTGTAAGTGCCTGCAGGGGTTGGTAGGAGCTTGTAGGGTGCCATATGTTTCCGGAGGGTTGTGTAGGGTTCCGTAGGGACCTGTGGTGTTCCCTAGGGGCCTGTAGAGTCTCGTACAGTTCCGTAGGGTCCTGTAGGTTTCCATAAGCGCCCGCAGAGGTCTGAAGGAGCCCGTACTGTTCCGTAAGGATCCACAGGGCTCTGTAGAGCTTCGTAGGTTCCCTAGAGGCCTGTAGAGTACCGCAGGAGCCAGTAGTGTTCTGTAGGGGCCCGTAGGGTTCCTTCCGTAGGGGCTGGCAGTGTTCCGTAGGAGCCTCTAGGGTTGAGTAAGTGCCCGCAGACGTCTGTAGGAATCCGTGGGATTGTGTAAGGTTCTGGAGGGTTCTGCAGGGTTCCGTAGGGGCCCGTAGAGTTCCGTAGTGGCTGGTAAAGTTCCGTAGGGCCCTGTGGGGTTCTGTATGGACCTGTAGGGTTCCGTAGGGGCCTGCAGGGTTCTGTAAGTGCCCGCAGGTGTCTGTAGGGTTCCGTAGGGGTCTGTAGGGTTCCGTAGGCACCTGCAGTGTTCTGTAGGAGCCCATAGGGTTTTAGTGAGGTTCCGTTGTGTTGCTAAGGGTCTTGTAGAGTGCTGTCGGGTCCTGGAGTATTCTGTAAAGTTCCAGAGGGGCTCGTAGGGTTCCGTCAAAATCTGTAGGCTTCCCTAGGGGCGCGTAGAGTCCCGTAGATTTCCGTAGGGGCCTCTAGGGTTGAGTAAGTGCCCGCAGGAGTCTGTAGGAGTCTGTGGGATTCTGTAAGGTTCCGGAGGGTTCTGCAGGGTTCCGTAGGGGCCCGTAGAGTTCCGTAGTGGCTGGTAAAGTTCCCTAGGGCCCTGTACCGTTCCGTAACTGCCTGCAAGGGTCTTTAGGCTTCCGTAGGGGCTGGTAGGGTTCCATAAAGTTCCGTGGGTTCCTGCAGAGTTCTGCAAGTGCCCGCAAGGGCCTGTAGGGGCCCACAGTGTTTCTGTCAGGTTCCGTAGAGTTCCGTAGGGGCCATAGGTTTCCGTAGTGGCTGGTAGTATTCCGTAGGGGTCTGTAGGGTTCCGTAGGCACCTGCAGTGTTCTGTAGGAGCCCATAGGGTTTTAGTGAGGTTCCGTTGTGTTGCTAAGGGTCTTGTAGAGTGCTGTCGGGTCCTGGAGTATTCTGTAGGGTTCCAGAGGGGCTCGTAGGGTTCCGTCAGAATCTGTAGGGTTCCCTAGGGGCCCGTAGAGTCCCGTAGATTTCCGTAGGGGCCTGTAGGGTTGTGTAAGTGCCTGCAGGGGTTGGTAGGAGCTTGTAGGGTTCCATAAGTTTCCAGAGGGTTGTGTAGGGTTCCGTAGGGACCTGTGGTGTTCCCTAGGGGCCTGTAGAGTCTCGTACAGTTCCGTAGGGTCCTGTAGGTTTCCATAAGCGCCCGCAGAGGTCTGAAGGGGCCCGTACTGTTCCGTAAGGATCCACAGGGCTCTGTAGAGCTTCGTAGGTTCCCTAGAGGCCTGTAGAGTACCGCAGGAGCCAGTAGTGTTCTGTAGGGGCCCGTAGGGTTCCTTCCGTAGGGGCTGGCAGTGTTCCGTAGGGGCCTCTAGGGTTGAGTAAGTGCCCGCAGACGTCTGTAGGAATCCGTGGGATTCTGTAAGGTTCTGGAGGGTTCTGCAGGGTTCCGTAGGGGCCCGTAGAGTTCCGTAGTGTCTGGTAAAGTTCCGTAGGGCCCTGTGGGGTTCTGTATGGACCTGTAGGGTTCCGTAGGGGCCTGCAGGGTTCTGTAAGTGCCCGCAGGTGTCTGTAGGGTTCCGTAGGGGTCTGTAGGGTTCCGTAGGCACCTGCAGTGTTCTGTAGGAGCCCATAGGGTTTTAGTGAGGTTCCGTTGTGTTGCTAAGGGTCTTGTAGAGTGCTGTCGGGTCCTGGAGTATTCTGTAGGGTTCCAGAGGGGCTCGTAGGGTTCCGTCAAAATCTGGAGGGTTCCCTAGGGGCGCGTAGAGTCCCGTAGATTTCCGTAGGGGCCTCTAGGGTTGAGTAAGTGCCCGCAGGAGTCTGTAGGAGTCTGTGGGATTCTGTAAGGTTCCGGAGGGTTCTGCAGGGTTCCGTAGGGGCCCGTAGAGTTCCGTAGTGGCTGGTAAAGTTCCCTAGGGCCCTGTACCGTTCCGTAACTGCCTGCAAGGGTCTTTAGGCTTCCGTAGGGGCTGGTAGGGTTCCATAAAGTTCCGTGGGTTCCTGCAGAGTTCTGCAAGTGCCCGCAAGGGCCTGTAGGGGCCCACAGTGTTTCTGTCAGGTTCCGTAGAGTTCCGTAGGGGCCATAGGTTTCCGTAGTGGCTGGTAGTATTCCGTAGGGGTCTGTAGGGTTCCGTAGGCACCTGCAGTGTTCTGTAGGAGCCCATAGGGTTTTAGTGAGGTTTTGTTGTGTTGCTAAGGGTCTTGTAGAGTGCTGTCGGGTCCTGGAGTATTCTGTAGGGTTCCAGAGGGGCTCGTAGGGTTCCGTCAAAATCTGTAGGGTTCCCTAGGGGCCCATAGAGTCCCGTAGATTTCCGTAGGGGCCTGTAGGGTTGTGTAAGTGCCTGCAGGGGTTGGTAGGAGCCTGTAGGGTGCCATATGTTTCCGGAGGGTTGTGTAGGGTTCCGTAGGGACCTGTGGTGTTCCCTAGGGGCCTGTAGAGTCTCGTACAGTTCCGTAGGGTCCTGTAGGTTTCCATAAGCGCCCGCAGAGGTCTGAAGGAGCCCGTACTGTTCCGTAAGGATCCACAGGGCTCTGTAGAGCTTCGTAGGTTCCCTAGAGGCCTGTAGAGTACCGCAGGAGCCAGTAGTGTTCTGTAGGGGCCCGTAGGGTTCCTTCCGTAGGGGCTGGCAGTGTTCCGTAGGAGCCTCTAGGGTTGAGTAAGTGCCCGCAGACGTCTGTAGGAATCCGTGGGATTCTGTAAGGTTCTGGAGGGTTCTGCAGGGTTCCGTAGGGGCCCGTAGAGTTCCGTAGTGGCTGGTAAAGTTCCGTAGGGCCCTGTGGGGTTCTGTATGGACCTGTAGGGTTCCGTAGGGGCCTGCAGGGTTCTGTAAGTGCCCGCAGGTGTCTGTAGGGTTCCGTAGGGGTCTGTAGGGTTCCGTAGGCACCTGCAGTGTTCTGTAGGAGCCCATAGGGTTTTAGTGAGGTTCCGTTGTGTTGCTAAGGGTCTTGTAGAGTGCTGTCGGGTCCTGGAGTATTCTGTAAAGTTCCAGAGGGGCTCGTAGGGTTCCGTCAAAATCTGGAGGGTTCCCTAGGGGCGCGTAGAGTCCCGTAGATTTCCGTAGGGGCCTCTAGGGTTGAGTAAGTGCCCGCAGGAGTCTGTAGGAGTCTGTGGGATTCTGTAAGGTTCCGGAGGGTTCTGCAGGGTTCCGTAGGGGCCCGTAGAGTTCCGTAGTGGCTGGTAAAGTTCCGTAGGGCCCTGTACCGTTCCGTAACTGCCTGCAAGGGTCTTTAGGCTTCCGTAGGGGCTGGTAGGGTTCCATAAAGTTCCGTGGGTTCCTGCAGAGTTCTGCAAGTGCCCGCAAGGGCCTGTAGGGGCCCACAGTGTTTCTGTCAGGTTCCGTAGAGTTCCGTAGGGGCCATAGGTTTCCGTAGTGGCTGGTAGTATTCCGTAGGGGTCTGTAGGGTTCCGTAGGCACCTGCAGTGTTCTGTAGGAGCCCATAGGGTTTTAGTGAGGTTCCGTTGTGTTGCTAAGGGTCTTGTAGAGTGCTGTCGGGTCCTGGAGTATTCTGTAGGGTTCCAGAGGGGCTCGTAGGGTTCCGTCAAAATCTGGAGGGTTCCCTAGGGGCGCGTAGAGTCCCGTAGATTTCCGTAGGGGCCTCTAGGGTTGAGTAAGTGCCTGCAGGGGTTGGTAGGAGCTTGTAGGGTGCCATATGTTTCCGGAGGGTTGTGTAGGGTTCCGTAGGGACCTGTGGTGTTCCCTAGGGGCCTGTAGAGTCTCGTACAGTTCCGTAGGGTCCTGTAGGTTTCCATAAGCGCCCGCAGAGGTCTGAAGGAGCCCGTACTGTTCCGTAAGGATCCACAGGGCTCTGTAGAGCTTCGTAGGTTCCCTAGAGGCCTGTAGAGTACCGCAGGAGCCAGTAGTGTTCTGTAGGGGCCCATAGGGTTCCTTCCGTAGGGGCTGGCAGTGTTCTGTAGGAGCCTCTAGGGTTGAGTAAGTGCCCGCAGACGTCTGTAGGAATCCGTGGGATTGTGTAAGGTTCTGGAGGGTTCTGCAGGGTTCCGTAGGGGCCCGTAGAGTTCCGTAGTGGCTGGTAAAGTTCCGTAGGGCCCTGTGGGGTTCTGTATGGACCTGTAGGGTTCCGTAGGGGCCTGCAGGGTTCTGTAAGTGCCCGCAGGTGTCTGTAGGGTTCCGTAGGGGTCTGTAGGGTTCCGTAGGCACCTGCAGTGTTCTGTAGGAGCCCATAGGGTTTTAGTGAGGTTCCGTTGTGTTGCTAAGGGTCTTGTAGAGTGCTGTCGGGTCCTGGAGTATTCTGTAGGGTTCCAGAGGGGCTCGTAGGGTTCCGTCAAAATCTGTAGGCTTCCCTAGGGGCGCGTAGAGTCCCGTAGATTTCCGTAGGGGCCTCTAGGGTTGAGTAAGTGCCCGCAGGAGTCTGTAGGAGTCTGTGGGATTCTGTAAGGTTCCGGAGGGTTCTGCAGGGTTCCGTAGGGGCCCGTAGAGTTCCGTAGTGGCTGGTAAAGTTCCCTAGGGCCCTGTACCGTTCCGTAACTGCCTGCAAGGGTCTTTAGGCTTCCGTAGGGGCTGGTAGGGTTCCATAAAGTTCCGTGGGTTCCTGCAGAGTTCTGCAAGTGCCCGCAAGGGCCTGTAGGGGCCCACAGTGTTTCTGTCAGGTTCCGTAGAGTTCCGTAGGGGCCATAGGTTTCCGTAGTGGCTGGTAGTATTCCGTAGGGGTCTGTAGGGTTCCGTAGGCACCTGCAGTGTTCTGTAGGAGCCCATAGGGTTTTAGTGAGGTTCCGTTGTGTTGCTAAGGGTCTTGTAGAGTGCTGTCGGGTCCTGGAGTATTCTGTAGGGTTCCAGAGGGGCTCGTAGGGTTCCGTCAAAATCTGTAGGGTTCCCTAGGGGCCCGTAGAGTCCCGTAGATTTCCGTAGGGGCCTGTAGGGTTGTGTAAGTGCCTGCAGGGGTTGGTAGGAGCTTGTAGGGTTCCATAAGTTTCCAGAGGGTTGTGTAGGGTTCCGTAGGGACCTGTGGTGTTCCCTAGGGGCCTGTAGAGTCTCGTACAGTTCCGTAGGGTCCTGTAGGTTTCCATAAGCGCCCGCAGAGGTCTGAAGGAGCCCGTACTGTTCCGTAAGGATCCACAGGGCTCTGTAGAGCTTCGTAGGTTCCCTAGAGGCCTGTAGAGTACCGCAGGAGCCAGTAGTGTTCTGTAGGGGCCCGTAGGGTTCCTTCCGTAGGGGCTGGCAGTGTTCCGTAGGAGCCTCTAGGGTTGAGTAAGTGCCCGCAGACGTCTGTAGGAATCCGTGGGATTCTGTAAGGTTCTGGAGGGTTCTGCAGGGTTCCGTAGGGGCCCGTAGAGTTCCGTAGTGGCTGGTAAAGTTCCGTAGGGCCCTGTGGGGTTCTGTATGGACCTGTAGGGTTCCGTAGGGGCCTGCAGGGTTCTGTAAGTGCCCGCAGGTGTCTGTAGGGTTCCGTAGGGGTCTGTAGGGTTCCGTAGGCACCTGCAGTGTTCTGTAGGAGCCCATAGGGTTTTAGTGAGGTTCCGTTGTGTTGCTAAGGGTCTTGTAGAGTGCTGTCGGGTCCTGGAGTATTCTGTAGGGTTCCAGAGGGGCTCGTAGGGTTCCGTCAAAATCTGGAGGGTTCCCTAGGGGCGCGTAGAGTCCCGTAGATTTCCGTAGGGGCCTCTAGGGTTGAGTAAGTGCCCGCAGGAGTCTGTAGGAGTCTGTGGGATTCTGTAAGGTTCCGGAGGGTTCTGCAGGGTTCCGTAGGGGCCCGTAGAGTTCCGTAGTGGCTGGTAAAGTTCCGTAGGGCCCTGTACCGTTCCGTAACTGCCTGCAAGGGTCTTTAGGCTTCCGTAGGGGCTGGTAGGGTTCCATAAAGTTCCGTGGGTTCCTGCAGAGTTCTGCAAGTGCCCGCAAGGGCCTGTAGGGGCCCACAGTGTTTCTGTCAGGTTCCGTAGAGTTCCGTAGGGGCCATAGGTTTCCGTAGTGGCTGGTAGTATTCCGTAGGGGTCTGTAGGGTTCCGTAGGCACCTGCAGTGTTCTGTAGGAGCCCATAGGGTTTTAGTGAGGTTCCGTTGTGTTGCTAAGGGTCTTGTAGAGTGCTGTCGGGTCCTGGAGTATTCTGTAGGGTTCCAGAGGGGCTCGTAGGGTTCCGTCAAAATCTGTAGGGTTCCCTAGGGGCCCATAGAGTCCCGTAGATTTCCGTAGGGGCCTGTAGGGTTGTGTAAGTGCCTGCAGGGGTTGGTAGGAGCTTGTAGGGTGCCATATGTTTCCGGAGGGTTGTGTAGGGTTCCGTAGGGACCTGTGGTGTTCCCTAGGGGCCTGTAGAGTCTCGTACAGTTCCGTAGGGTCCTGTAGGTTTCCATAAGCGCCCGCAGAGGTCTGAAGGAGCCCGTACTGTTCCGTAAGGATCCACAGGGCTCTGTAGAGCTTCGTAGGTTCCCTAGAGGCCTGTAGAGTACCGCAGGAGCCAGTAGTGTTCTGTAGGGGCCCGTAGGGTTCCTTCCGTAGGGGCTGGACGTGTTCTGTAGGAGCCTCTAGGGTTGAGTAAGTGCCCGCAGACGTCTGTAGGAATCCGTGGGATTCTGTAAGGTTCTGGAGGGTTCTGCAGGGTTCCGTAGGGGCCCGTAGAGTTCCGTAGTGGCTGGTAAAGTTCCGTAGGGCCCTGTGGGGTTCTGTATGGACCTGTAGGGTTCCGTAGGGGCCTGCAGGGTTCTGTAAGTGCCCGCAGGTGTCTGTAGGGTTCCGTAGGGGTCTGTAGGGTTCCGTAGGCACCTGCAGTGTTCTGTAGGAGCCCATAGGGTTTTAGTGAGGTTCCGTTGTGTTGCTAAGGGTCTTGTAGAGTGCTGTCGGGTCCTGGAGTATTCTGTAAAGTTCCAGAGGGGCTCGTAGGGTTCCGTCAAAATCTGTAGGCTTCCCTAGGGGCGCGTAGAGTCCCGTAGATTTCCGTAGGGGCCTCTAGGGTTGAGTAAGTGCCCGCAGGAGTCTGTAGGAGTCTGTGGGATTCTGTAAGGTTCCGGAGGGTTCTGCAGGGTTCCGTAGGGGCCCGTAGAGTTTTGTAGTGGCTGGTAAAGTTCCGTAGGGCCCTGTACCGTTCCGTAACTGCCTGCAAGGTTCTTTAGGCTTCCGTAGGGGCTGGTAGGGTTCCATAAAGTTCCGTGGGTTCCTGCAGAGTTCTGCAAGTGCCCGCAAGGGCCTGTAGGGGCCCACAGTGTTTCTGTCAGGTTCCGTAGAGTTCTGTAGGGGCCATAGGTTTCCGTAGTGGCTGGTAGTATTCCGTAGGGGTCTGTAGGGTTCCGTAGGCACCTGCAGTGTTCTGTAGGAGCCCATAGGGTTTTAGTGAGGTTCCGTTGTGTTGCTAAGGGTCTTGTAGAGTGCTGTCGGGTCCTGGAGTATTCTGTAGGGTTCCAGAGGGGCTCGTAGGGTTCCGTCAAAATCTGTAGGGTTCCCTAGGGGCCCATAGAGTCCCGTAGATTTCCGTAGGGGCCTGTAGGGTTGTGTAAGTGCCTGCAGGGGTTGGTAGGAGCTTGTAGGGTGCCATATGTTTCCGGAGGGTTGTGTAGGGTTCCGTAGGGACCTGTGGTGTTCCCTAGGGGCCTGTAGAGTCTCGTACAGTTCCGTAGGGTCCTGTAGGTTTCCATAAGCGCCCGCAGAGGTCTGAAGGAGCCCGTACTGTTCCGTAAGGATCCACAGGGCTCTGTAGAGCTTCGTAGGTTCCCTAGAGGCCTGTAGAGTACCGCAGGAGCCAGTAGTGTTCTGTAGGGGCCCGTAGGGTTCCTTCCGTAGGGGCTGGCAGTGTTCCGTAGGAGCCTCTAGGGTTGAGTAAGTGCCCGCAGACGTCTGTAGGAATCCGTGGGATTCTGTAAGGTTCTGGAGGGTTCTGCAGGGTTCCGTAGGGGCCCGTAGAGTTCCGTAGTGGCTGGTAAAGTTCCGTAGGGCCCTGTGGGGTTCTGTATGGACCTGTAGGGTTCCGTAGGGGCCTGCAGGGTTCTGTAAGTGCCCGCAGGTGTCTGTAGGGTTCCGTAGGGGTCTGTAGGGTTCCGTAGGCACCTGCAGTGTTCTGTAGGAGCCCATAGGGTTTTAGTGAGGTTCCGTTGTGTTGCTAAGGGTCTTGTAGAGTGCTGTCGGGTCCTGGAGTATTCTGTAAAGTTCCAGAGGGGCTCGTAGGGTTCCGTCAAAATCTGTAGGCTTCCCTAGGGGCGCGTAGAGTCCCGTAGATTTCCGTAGGGGCCTCTAGGGTTGAGTAAGTGCCCGCAGGAGTCTGTGGGATTCTGTAAGGTTCCGGAGGGTTCTGCAGGGTTCCGTAGGGGCCCGTAGAGTTCCGTAGTGGCTGGTAAAGTTCCCTAGGGCCCTGTACCGTTCCGTAACTGCCTGCAAGGGTCTTTAGGCTTCCGTAGGGGCTGGTAGGGTTCCATAAAGTTCCGTGGGTTCCTGCAGAGTTCTGCAAGTGCCCGCAAGGGCCTGTAGGGGCCCACAGTGTTTCTGTCAGGTTCCGTAGAGTTCCGTAGGGGCCATAGGTTTCCGTAGTGGCTGGTAGTATTCCGTAGGGGTCTGTAGGGTTCCGTAGGCACCTGCAGTGTTCTGTAGGAGCCCATAGGGTTTTAGTGAGGTTCCGTTGTGTTGCTAAGGGTCTTGTAGAGTGCTGTCGGGTCCTGGAGTATTCTGTAGGGTTCCAGAGGGGCTCGTAGGGTTCCGTCAAAATCTGTAGGGTTCCCTAGGGGCCCGTAGAGTCCCGTAGATTTCCGTAGGGGCCTGTAGGGTTGTGTAAGTGCCTGCAGGGGTTGGTAGGAGCTTGTAGGGTTCCATAAGTTTCCAGAGGGTTGTGTAGGGTTCCGTAGGGACCTGTGGTGTTCCCTAGGGGCCTGTAGAGTCTCGTACAGTTCCGTAGGGTCCTGTAGGTTTCCATAAGCGCCCGCAGAGGTCTGAAGGAGCCCGTACTGTTCCGTAAGGATCCACAGGGCTCTATAGAGCTTCGTAGGTTCCCTAGAGGCCTGTAGAGTACCGCAGGAGCCAGTAGTGTTCTGTAGGGGCCCGTAGGGTTCCTTCCGTAGGGGCTGGCAGTGTTCCGTAGGAGCCTCTAGGGTTGAGTAAGTGCCCGCAGACGTCTGTAGGAATCCGTGGGATTCTGTAAGGTTCTGGAGGGTTCTGCAGGGTTCCGTAGGGGCCCGTAGAGTTCCGTAGTGGCTGGTAAAGTTCCGTAGGGCCCTGTGGGGTTCTGTATGGACCTGTAGGGTTCCGTAGGGGCCTGCAGGGTTCTGTAAGTGCCCGCAGGTGTCTGTAGGGTTCCGTAGGGGTCTGTAGGGTTCCGTAGGCACCTGCAGTGTTCTGTAGGAGCCCATAGGGTTTTAGTGAGGTTCCGTTGTGTTGCTAAGGGTCTTGTAGAGTGCTGTCGGGTCCTGGAGTATTCTGTAAAGTTCCAGAGGGGCTCGTAGGGTTCCGTCAAAATCTGGAGGGTTCCCTAGGGGCGCGTAGAGTCCCGTAGATTTCCGTAGGGGCCTCTAGGGTTGAGTAAGTGCCCGCAGGAGTCTGTAGGAGTCTGTGGGATTCTGTAAGGTTCCGGAGGGTTCTGCAGGGTTCCGTAGGGGCCCGTAGAGTTCCGTAGTGGCTGGTAAAGTTCCCTAGGGCCCTGTACCGTTCCGTAACTGCCTGCAACGGTCTTTAGGCTTCCGTAGGGGCTGGTAGGGTTCCATAAAGTTCCGTGGGTTCCTGCAGAGTTCTGCAAGTGCCCGCAAGGGCCTGTAGGGGCCCACAGTGTTTCTGTCAGGTTCCGTAGAGTTCCGTAGGGGCCATAGGTTTCCGTAGTGGCTGGTAGTATTCCGTAGGGGTCTGTAGGGTTCCGTAGGCACCTGCAGTGTTCTGTAGGAGCCCATAGGGTTTTAGTGAGGTTCCGTTGTGTCGCTAAGGATCTTGTAGAGTGCTGTCGGGTCCTGGAGTATTCTGTAGGGTTCCAGAGGGGCTCGTAGGGTTCCGTCAAAATCTGTAGGGTTCCCTAGGGGCCCGTAGAGTCCCGTAGATTTCTGTAGGGGCCTGTAGGGTTGAGTAAGTGCCTGCAGGGGTTGGTAGGAGCTTGTAGGGTTCCATAAGTTTCCAGAGGGTTGTGTAGGGTTCCGTAGGGGCCTGTGGTGTCCCAGAGAGCCAACTTTTATTTGCATTCGAGTGGGAAAACCCAGAATCTGGAAGGAAAACACAGCTTACATGGACTGTGCTACCACAGGGCTTTAAAAATAGCCCGACACTTTTTGGAAATCAGCTAGCCAAAGACTTAGAACAGTGGAAACGCCCGCCTGGGACAGGAGTGGTATTACAGTATGTGGACGATATGTTACTTGCCACTGACACCAGAGAAACATGCCTAGAATGGACTGTGAGCCTGCTAAATTTACTTGGACTTAATGGCTATAAAGTTTCTCCACAGAAGGCGCAGATAGCCCAGCAGCAAGTGACCCATCTGGGATATGAAATAACCGCAGGCCAACGGACACTCGGGAAGGAGAGGAAAGAAGCCATCTGCCAGACACCTCGACTACAGACGCCTAAGGAACTTCGGACCTTTCTAGGGATGACAGGATGGTGTCGTCTCTGGATATATAACTACGGACTCTTGGTAGTACGAGTTACTAAAATCTAACCCGAAGAATATTGTGTGGTATAAGGAAGCGGACAGGGCCTTCCATCAGTTACAAAGGAGGTTAATGGAAGCACCTGCTCTGGGGTTACCCGATACTACTAAACCTTTCTGGTTGTTTTCCTATGAAAAGCAAGGGATGGCCTTAGGAGTCCTGGCTCAGAATCTGGGACCCTATCGGAGAGCAGTGGCATACTTCTCTAAACAGCTCGACGGAGTAAGTAAAGGGTGGCCTAGCTGTCTCCGAGCAGTGGCAGCAGTGGTAAGAAACATCCAAGAGGCCCGTAAGTTCACCCTAGGCCAGAAAATCACACTTATGGTATCACACACCGTCTCAGCAGTACTGGAAGTAAAAGGAGGGCATTGGCTTTCGCCTCAGAGGTTTCTCAAGTACCAGGCTATCCTGATAGAGCAAGATGATGTAGAAATAACAGTAACTAATATTGTCAATCCAGCCTCTTTCCTCAGCGGAACTGCAGGAGAATCAGTGACCCATGACTGCTTTGAAACAATTGAGGCTGTGTACTCCAGTCGACCAGATCTGAAAGAGGAACCATTGGAAGATGCAGAGGATTCCTGGTTCACTGACGGGAGCAGCTTCATTCAGCAAGGGATACGTAAAGCTGGCTATGCGGTAACCACCACAGAGAAGGTAATAGAGTCCAAAGCCCTGGCCCCAAATACATCAGCCCAAAAGGCTGAGGTAATAGCACTAACCCGAGCGCTGGAACTAGCCAAAGGAAAACGGATAAATATCTGGACAGACTCTAAATATGCTTTCGGGGTGGTGCATGCTCACGGGGCAGTCTGGAGAGAAAGAGGACTCTTATCTACACAAGGGAAACACATCAAACATGCTGAAGAAATTCTCAAACTCTTAGATGCAGTATTACTGCCTACCAAAGTGGCTATCATGCACTGCAAAGCTCACCAAAAAGGGAACTCCGCTGTGGAACTGGGTAACGCACTGGCAGACCGAGAAGCCAAAGGGGCAGCAGAAATGGGTAATGCAGAAATACAATCCTTGGTCCCAGACGGTAAAATACAAATTGACGACGAACCTAAATATTCTAGGGATGATCACAAATTGATCAAAGACTTAAATGGGAAAATTGAAGGGAAATGGGCCAAAACCCCACAGGGAAAAATAATAGTGCCTTTTTCGTTAGTACGGGCAGTGGTCATGGCAGAACATAGAAAATCCCATTGGGGAACAGAGGCACCTTACAGATACCTGAGTAGGATAATATGTGCTCGGAATCTATATGCCACGGTCAAACAAGTCACTCAGCAGTGTGAGGTATGTCTGCAGAACAACCCTAGGACAGGTCCCAGAGTCCAGTTCGGCCAAATAGGAAAGGGAAACTATCCGGGACAACAATGGCAAATTGATTTCTCAGAACTTCCAAGAAAAGGGGGGTTTGGATACCTATTGGTGCTAACTGATACCTTTTCAGGATGGCCAGAGGCATTTCCCTGCCGAACCAATAAAACAAGAGAAGTGGTTAAAGCATTGTTGCAAGAAATTATACCAAGATTTGGGGTTCCCGCAGTGATTTCCTCGGACCGAGGATCTCATTTCACTGCAAAGGTTGTTTCAAAAGTAAGAAGATTATTGGGTATAGATTGGCAACTTCATACCCCATACAACCCACGATCGAGTGGTCAGGTAGAAAAGATGAATCACTTGATCAAAACTCAGCTTGTGAAACTAGGCCAGGAAGCTAACTTGACCTGGCCCCAGTCATTACCATTAGCCCTTCTCAGGATAAGAACAAAACCCAGAACCAAAGAAGGCTTGAGTCCCTTTGAAGTACTATATGGGAGACCATATAGTATACAAGACGGGACATCTACAGAAGTGGGGAATGAAATATTGGCTGATTACATAATAAATTTACAAAAACAGCTCAGGGAGGTAGAAAAACTGGTTCTGGGAACAAGAGCTCGTGGGTTGGATGGACCAGTACACGAGATCGAACCTGGGGATTATGTCTATGTCAAGTCTTTTACAGATTCACCACTGAAGCCAAAGTGGGAAGGTCCCTTCCAGGTACTTCTGACCACCCACACAGCCATAAAGATTAAGGAACAAGCTGCTTGGATCCATTGGACTCGCGTCAAGAAAGCCCCAGATCCCCAATGGACATCAACGCAGGCCGGACCCCTGAAACTTTTTCTCCAACGAAAAGATGAACACTAATGACTTTAATAGTCATCAACGCACCGGGACTTTTTATTTCAGGGGGAGGGTCATGGGATATGAATACATATTCTCGAAATCTGGAAACCTTGGTAAGGGCTACTAACCTGTCAGATTGTTGGGTATGCACTAACCTACCCAAAGGTGAAATGAAACTGCCTTTGTACGGGGTGGCAGCAAGCGAGTGGAACTGTGCCAATGGGACCTGGCCTAAATTCTGGGCAAGAGGGGGGAATGTGTTGAATGGGTATTGTGAGTACGATGACAATATCTACCCCCTAGGACCCAGATTTGATTTACGACTACTGAGAGAGGAGCTTGTTGTGTTAAATAGCAGTAATAATTGTACCTGGGAACACGGAGAATATAGATAGGAGGGACCGGTGAATAGAACACTAGCCTGGGGATGGAGCAACTTCTGGATTAACAAGACAACTGTTAATGTAGGAAATTGGGATCTAACAGGGATAAATGTCACGACTTTTGCAATAAGGCTCAATTAGCTGCATACAAAAGTAGTGGCATTTCCCAAGGAGAAGAATACTCTTGGGAGTATGGATGGTATCAGGCAGGAAAGTTTCTAGGTGCGAGCCTGACAGCAACTATGGGACCCTGTAAGTTACCTAAAGGGTATTGGTGGTTGTGTGGAGATGGATACAGCAGAAAACAGCTACCTGCAGGCTGGAAGGGAACCTGCACGATAGGCTACCTAGCTAGCCAAGATACGGTGTTTAACCAGTCCGAAATCCCCTCAGGTATGTTGAGAACACCTTGGAGGAGAATTCGAGAAGTAGAAAACCCTCTAGTGACAAGGGGAACAAGATTTCATAGCTTTGTAAGATGGCTTATACCGTCCCTAGGCGTTAGTGAAGTGGAGAAAGCAATTGTATACATATCAGCAACTATAGAAGCGATTGAGAAATCCACAGCAGATGCTATACAGGCACTTCAACAAGAAGTCCAGTCTTTAGAAAATGTAGTTGGACAAAATAGAACGGCATTAGATTTGCTAACTTGGAAAGAGGGAGGCTTATGCGCAGTGATTAATCAGAGCTGTTGCTCATATGTAAATGAAAGTGGAAGAATTGAAAAGGACTTACAAAATCTCATAGCTAAAACTCAGATCTTGCATCAGACTGCGCAGGACGATACCACATTTGGGTTTTCAGACCTTTGGAAAAAGCTAACCTCATGGTAACCCAGTCTGGCATGGCTTAGACAACTGCTTATCCTTTTAGTCGCAGTGCTTATGTTAGGAATTTTAGTATGTGTAATAGTTAGATGTTTTATGTGTTGTACCATGGGGGCCAGAGACGAATACATGCAATGGAAAAGGCATCAGCTCCGGGAACGAGTGGAATCAGGGAAATATTTTAGAAAACAGATAGAGAAGGAAAGTGTGTTGTAGGAAATTGTAAAAGAATTTACAAATGAATAAAGAAAAGGGGGGATTGAAACAGAAAACAGAGGGATTAACCATGACAGGGACGTATATCTCAACCTTGGAGGGGAGGAAAGAAAACAAAGAATTGCCCAATTAGCGGAGGCGGGCCCCAGCCTTGAAGGAACACTTCGCAAGCAAATGGGAACATCCTGACTGATAACAGGAGAAAATAACCAGAGACTTTACGACCCCTGCCAGACCACGCAGAAGACAAGCGGAACATCCTGATCGATTACAGGGAGATAGCAAGAGACTTTTACGGCATCTATCAGCAAATCAATCGAGTCGGCTCAGTGATCGTGGAACTTACTCCCTAAGACGCCCCCCCAAAGAAAAACATCAGGAGAAGATACGCACATGCCTGAAGGATGAGACATTATAATGAGGCTCCGGAAATAATTAACATAGTCACACCTATTGTTAGAACTAATTGTATTAGCCCATCCCATAGTTTGCATATGTATGATTGACCTTATAAATAACTACGGGTTTAGCCTAAGGGTGCGCAAGTTTGGAGGAGCGATCCCCCTTGCACCCGGCGCCGCAATAAACATACCTGCCTTATAACTCTCTGCGAGTTGTAAGGTTTGTTTCCGTGCGTCAATTTGGCACCCCAGATGGGACCTTCTCTGTCCGGCTGCGGGACCTGCTGAGGACGGGACTCCTCTGGGCGCCCCCGAGATTTCTCGGAGGGAGTCCCTTACTCTTCCAGATCACCGCGGGGACAGACAAGGACCATCTATTGCGGACCAGGTATGTTTAGAGATTTCTTAGGGAGGGGACCTGTAAGCCGTGAGGAGACGTCCTACGCGTGGTAAAGAGTCGGCGTACTCGCCCCGGGGTATGCTCAAGCTTGGGCTAATGGTTGGGTTGTGCTTGTGTGGGATCCCTTGGGTTTAGATTTTATGTTAGTGCTTGGAAGTGTAACCCTGTGATATTGTTGGTTATATGTTGAATTTATCCTGGGGTATCACTACCGTGTTATTACTTGTTGTATTTTTCATAAGGTACCTCTACCGTGTTGTTGTCTAATATAAGGTGGAAATTATTGTATGAGTGAACTGAGTGATTGAGACGCGGCACTGCTTCGAAGCGAGTGCGGAGTTCTGATCCGCGGTTCCGTGTTCTCCGCGAGGAGAGCGGCCGGAGACAAAAGAAGCGTATGAGAGACTGTAAAGAAACATTGTGTGAACCTGATATTGAGAAGACTGAGTGGCAGTGTCTCGGACACTCGGATAACGTTTGTGATCCTATTTTTATCCAAAATGTTTTGCTTGTAATACGGAGGTTTGGGTAGATCAGGAAGACGATTTTTGGTGTTCACAGTGTGGAAGGTGGACTGAGTGGGAAAAGGTCGAGCGGGCGGGAGAGTTGAAACAAGTAATCTGTATAGCCTACCCCTGGAGATAAAGGTAGCGACAGGGATATAGTTGTACTATTTCCCGGGAGGGAAAACAGGAATAACACCCAGGTGACACAAGGAGATCAGGGTCACCTCTTAATCAAGGGATAGAAAGAGCATAAAATGGGCAATAAACAAGGAGGCGGGATAATGAAAAAGAGTCCTCTAGGATGTACCTTAGCACACTGGAAGGAGATCGGAGGCCCACCAGGTGGCAACGTGGACAAGAAAACCTTAATTAAATATTGCAATCAATGGTGGCCTCTTTACAAGTTAGATGATCAGGAGAAATGGCCCGTTAACGGGACCCTTAATTACAATACTGTATTACAATTAATGCTATTCCTTAGAAGGGAAAGAAAGTGGGATGAAGTTACATATGCGGACATGATTTTCACCCTTCGAAATCACCCAGAACACCAACGGGACTGTGGGCTATTACCTCAACAAGACCCTATGGTATTAGTCTTAGAGAAAGAAATGAAAGCAGACATAAAAAGATGTTGCTCAGCCTGCAGCATAGGGCAAAGGTGCACAAGACCTGAAAAGATTCAGGGTTTTGAAGAAGAACATTTACTTAGAACTTATTTACCACCGGTTAAGGTAATTGGAGACGAAAATGTTTCCCAAGAAGATAGAGACGCTGATTCCAGAATTCCACCTGATAGCCCAGTATCGTCCCGTACCCGAAAGGGAACAGGGCGAGCATTGATTCAGGCCCCCTTAAGAGAAGCCATGGGCCCGGAAGGGCCAATATTGATAAGAGTTCCTTTTTCCTCATTTGATCTAGAAACCTGGAAAAACGTGGCAAAGAATTATCGGAATGATCCCGCAGGGGTCACTAAATATTTTCAATTTCTGCTAAAGCAGCACGATCCCGACTGGGGTGATATCCAGTTATTATTGGATCACCTGACTGAAACTGAGAAACAACTGGTTTTAAAAACTGCTCAAGATATAGCCACGGACCACCTGAAAAATTCAGGAAGAGACATTAAAGATTATTTCCCGTTGCAGGACCCTCATTGGGACCCAAATAGTAACATTGATTTAGAAGCATTACACGGCTATAGAGATTGGGTTATAAGGGGGATGGCGAGAGCTAACCCAAAAGCCATTAATTGGTCAAAGCTATATGCTGTGAGGCAAGGACCGAAGGAGACTCCCTCGGAGTTTTTGGATAAATTACGAGATGCAATGAGACGCTACACCTCCTTGGACCCTGGGTCAGAGAGAGGAATTCAGCAGTTAGTGTCTCTCTTTATGGGACAGTCCACTACCGATAATCGTAGGAGGCTGCAAAAGCTAAGAAGAGTAGAAAGCAGAAATCTAGAAACTCTCTTAGATGAGGCATGGAGAGTATTTAATAATCGAGAAGAAGAGGATAAGAGAAAGGACAAACGGACTCTGGTAGTAGCATTACAAGACGGGGGAATAAGAAATGGGAACTTCAGAAAATTACTAGAAAGGGATCAATGTGCATGGTGTAAGCAGAAAGGACACTGGAAGAACGAGTGTCCAAAGAAACGAAAAGAAAAAGTTCAGGCCCATTTTAAGAAAGACTGACGGTGACCGGAGCAATTTACCCTAGCGGATCCACTGATTACCCTAAGGCTAGGGAAAAAGCAACAAGAAATAGAATTTTTGGTAGATACAGGTGCCACGTTGTCGGTTTTAAATCAAGCCCTGACCCCTATTGATACTGATTTTGTAACAGTAAAGGGAGCCACTGGCCAGAGTGAAAAGGCATATTTCCTCAAACCTCTTAGGTTCAAATTGGGAAAACAATTGGGGATACACAAATTTTTATATATGCCTAGTTCCCCGAAACCCCTGCTAGGGCGGGACTTATTAGAAAAATTGGGAGCAGAGATTAAATTCAAAAAAGGAAAAGTTGAACTTCGGATAAGAGAAGATCAACTAATTGAAGTACTAAGTTTGGCCCTCATAGGAACTCCCATTTCTCCAGGAGTGCCTGAGGAGATTAAAGACCAAATTTATCCGGGGGTGTGGGCCTCGGGAATGCCAGGGAGAGGAAAAAGTGCTTCCCCAATAGTGATAAAACCCCAACAAGGAGCACGACCAGTGAGAATCAAAGAGTATTCCCTCAGGATAGAGGATAGGGAGGGAATCCGACAAATTATCGATCAGTTCATCGAGAATGGGCTGCTAAAAGAATGCGAATCAGAATATAACACTCCAATATTACCTGTTAAAAGACCGGATGGCAGCTATCGCATAGTACAGGATCTCAGGGCTATCAACAAAATTGTTGAAGATTTACACCCGGTAGAAGCAAATCCATACACTCTTTTAGCTAAATTGGTACATGAATTAGCATGGTTTACCGTCCTGGACTTAAAGGATGCCTTTTTCTGCTTGCCGCTAAGCCCAGAGAGCCAACTTTTATTTGCATTCGAGTGGGAAAACCCAGAATCTGGAAGGAAAACACAGCTTACATGGACTGTGCTACCACAGGGCTTTAAAAATAGCCCGACACTTTTTGGAAATCAGCTAGCCAAAGACTTAGAACAGTGGAAACGCCCGCCTGGGACAGGAGTGGTATTACAGTATGTGGACGATATGTTACTTGCCACTGACACCAGAGAAACATGCCTAGAATGGACTGTGAGCCTGCTAAATTTACTTGGACTTAATGGCTATAAAGTTTCTCCACAGAAGGCGCAGATAGCCCAGCAGCAAGTGACCCATCTGGGATATGAAATAACCGCAGGCCAACGGACACTCGGGAAGGAGAGGAAAGAAGCCATCTGCCAGACACCTCGACCACAGACGCCTAAGGAACTTCGGACCTTTCTAGGGATGACAGGATGGTGTCGTCTCTGGATATATAACTACGGACTCTTGGTAGTACGAGTTACTAAAATCTAACCCGAAGAATATTGTGTGGTATAAGGAAGCGGACAGGGCCTTCCATCAGTTACAAAGGAGGTTAATGGAAGCACCTGCTCTGGGGTTACCCGATACTACTAAACCTTTCTGGTTGTTTTCCTATGAAAAGCAAGGGATGGCCTTAGGAGTCCTGGCTCAGAATCTGGGACCCTATCGGAGAGCAGTGGCATACTTCTCTAAACAGCTCGACGGAGTAAGTAAAGGGTGGCCTAGCTGTCTCCGAGCAGTGGCAGCAGTGGTAAGAAACATCCAAGAGGCCCGTAAGTTCACCCTAGGCCAGAAAATCACACTTATGGTATCACACACCGTCTCAGCAGTACTGGAAGTAAAAGGAGGGCATTGGCTTTCGCCTCAGAGGTTTCTCAAGTACCAGGCTATCCTGATAGAGCAAGATGATGTAGAAATAACAGTAACTAATATTGTCAATCCAGCCTCTTTCCTCAGCGGAACTGCAGGAGAATCAGTGACCCATGACTGCTTTGAAACAATTGAGGCTGTGTACTCCAGTCGACCAGATCTGAAAGAGGAACCATTGGAAGATGCAGAGGATTCCTGGTTCACTGACGGGAGCAGCTTCATTCAGCAAGGGATACGTAAAGCTGGCTATGCGGTAACCACCACAGAGAAGGTAATAGAGTCCAAAGCCCTGGCCCCAAATACATCAGCCCAAAAGGCTGAGGTAATAGCACTAACCCGAGCGCTGGAACTAGCCAAAGGAAAACGGATAAATATCTGGACAGACTCTAAATATGCTTTCGGGGTGGTGCATGCTCACGGGGCAGTCTGGAGAGAAAGAGGACTCTTATCTACACAAGGGAAACACATCAAACATGCTGAAGAAATTCTCAAACTCTTAGATGCAGTATTACTGCCTACCAAAGTGGCTATCATGCACTGCAAAGCTCACCAAAAAGGGAACTCCGCTGTGGAACTGGGTAACGCACTGGCAGACCGAGAAGCCAAAGGGGCAGCAGAAATGGGTAATGCAGAAATACAATCCTTGGTCCCAGACGGTAAAATACAAATTGACGACGAACCTAAATATTCTAGGGATGATCACAAATTGATCAAAGACTTAAATGGGAAAATTGAAGGGAAATGGGCCAAAACCCCACAGGGAAAAATAATAGTGCCTTTTTCGTTAGTACGGGCAGTGGTCATGGCAGAACATAGAAAATCCCATTGGGGAACAGAGGCACCTTACAGATATCTGAGTAGGATAATATGTGCTCGGAATCTATATGCCACGGTCAAACAAGTCACTCAGCAGTGTGAGGTATGTCTGCAGAACAACCCTAGGACAGGTCCCAGAGTCCAGTTCGGCCAAATAGGAAAGGGAAACTATCCGGGACAACAATGGCAAATTGATTTCTCAGAACTTCCAAGAAAAGGGGGGTTTGGATACCTATTGGTGCTAACTGATACCTTTTCAGGATGGCCAGAGGCATTTCCCTGCCGAACCAATAAAACAAGAGAAGTGGTTAAAGCATTGTTGCAAGAAATTATACCAAGATTTGGGGTTCCCGCAGTGATTTCCTCGGACCGAGGATCTCATTTCACTGCAAAGGTTGTTTCAAAAGTAAGAAGATTATTGGGTATAGATTGGCAACTTCATACCCCATACAACCCACGATCGAGTGGTCAGGTAGAAAAGATGAATCACTTGATCAAAACTCAGCTTGTGAAACTAGGCCAGGAAGCTAACTTGACCTGGCCCCAGTCATTACCATTAGCCCTTCTCAGGATAAGAACAAAACCCAGAACCAAAGAAGGCTTGAGTCCCTTTGAAGTACTATATGGGAGACCATATAGTATACAAGACGGGACATCTACAGAAGTGGGGAATGAAATATTGGCTGATTACATAATAAATTTACAAAAACAGCTCAGGGAGGTAGAAAAACTGGTTCTGGGAACAAGAGCTCGTGGGTTGGATGGACCAGTACACGAGATCGAACCTGGGGATTATGTCTATGTCAAGTCTTTTACAGATTCACCACTGAAGCCAAAGTGGGAAGGTCCCTTCCAGGTACTTCTGACCACCCACACAGCCATAAAGATTAAGGAACAAGCTGCTTGGATCCATTGGACTCGCGTCAAGAAAGCCCCAGATCCCCAATGGACATCAACGCAGGCCGGACCCCTGAAACTTTTTCTCCAACGAAAAGATGAACACTAATGACATTAATAGTCATCAACGCACCGGGACTTTTTATTTCAGGGGGAGGGTCATGGGATATGAATACATATTCTCGAAATCTGGAAATCTTGGTAAGGGCTACTAACCTGTCAGATTGTTGGGTATGCACTAACCTACCCAAAGGTGAAATGAAACTGCCTTTGTACGGGGTGGCAGCAAGCGAGTGGAACTGTGCCAATGGGACCTGGCCTAAATTCTGGGCAAGAGGGGGGAATGTGTTGAATGGGTATTGTGAGTACGATGACAATATCTACCCCCTAGGACCCAGATTTGATTTACGACTACTGAGAGAGGAGCTTGTTTTGTTAAATAGCAGTAATAATTGTACCTGGGAACACGGAGAATATAGATAGGAGGGACCGGTGAATAGAACACTAGCCTGGGGATGGAGCAACTTCTGGATTAACAAGACAACTGTTAATGTAGGAAATTGGGATCTAACAGGGATAAATGTCACGACTTTTGCAATAAGGCTCAATTAGCTGCATACAAAAGTAGTGGCATTTCCCAAGGAGAAAAATACTCTTGGGAGTATGGATGGTATCAGGCAGGAAAGTTTCTAGGTGCGAGCCTGACAGCAACTATGGGACCCTGTAAGTTACCTAAAGGGTATTGGTGGTTGTGTGGAGATGGATACAGCAGAAAACAGCTACCTGCAGGCTGGAAGGGAACCTGCACGATAGGCTACCTAGCTAGCCAAGATACGGTGTTTAACCAGTCCGAAATCCCCTCAGGTATGTTGAGAACACCTTGGAGGAGAATTCGAGAAGTAGAAAACCCTCTAGTGACAAGGGGAACAAGATTTCATAGCTTTGTAAGATGGCTTATACCGTCCCTAGGCGTTAGTGAAGTGGAGAAAGCAATTGTATACATATCAGCAACTATAGAAGCGATTGAGAAATCCACAGCAGATGCTATACAGGCACTTCAACAAGAAGTCCAGTCTTTAGAAAATGTAGTTGGACAAAATAGAACGGCATTAGATTTGCTAACTTGGAAAGAGGGAGGCTTATGCGCAGTGATTAATCAGAGCTGTTGCTCATATGTAAATGAAAGTGGAAGAATTGAAAAGGACTTACAAAATCTCATAGCTAAAACTCAGATCTTGCATCAGACTGCGCAGGACGATACCACATTTGGGTTCTCAGACCTTTGGAAAAAGCTAACCTCATGGTAACCCAGTCTGGCATGGCTTAGACAACTGCTTATCCTTTTAGTCGCAGTGCTTATGTTAGGAATTTTAGTATGTGTAATAGTTAGATGTTTTATGTGTTGTACCATGGGGGCCAGAGACGAATACATGCAATGGAAAAGGCATCAGCTCCGGGAACGAGTGGAATCAGGGAAATATTTTAGAAAACAGATAGAGAAGGAAAGTGTGTTGTAGGAAATTGTAAAAGAATTTACAAATGAATAAAGAAAAGGGGGGATTGAAACAGAAAACAGAGGGATTAACCATGACAGGGACGTATATCTCAACCTTGGAGGGGAGGAAAGAAAACAAAGAATTGCCCAATTAGCGGAGGCGGGCCCCAGCCTTGAAGGAACACTTCGCAAGCAAATGGGAACATCCTGACTGATAACAGGAGAAAATAACCAGAGACTTTACGACCCCTGCCAGACCACGCAGAAGACAAGCGGAACATCCTGATCGATTACAGGGAGATAGCAAGAGACTTTTACGGCATCTATCAGCAAATCAATCGAGTCGGCTCAGTGATCGTGGAACTTACTCCCTAAGACGCCCCCCCAAAGAAAAACATCAGGAGAAGATACGCACATGCCTGAAGGATGAGACTTATTATAATGAGGCTCCGGAAATAATTAACATAGTCACACCTATTGTTAGAACTAATTGTATTAGCCCATCCCATAGTTTGCATATGTATGATTGACCTTATAAATAACTACGGGTTTAGCCTAAGGGTGCGCAAGTTTGGAGGAGCGATCCCCCTTGCACCCGGCGCCGCAATAAACATACGTGCCTTATAACTCTCTGCGAGTTCTAAGGTTTGTTTCCGCGAATCAACTTACAGATTCCCACAGACTCCTGCGGGCACTTACACAACCCTAGAGGCCCAAACGGAAGGAATAATACGGGCCCCTACAGAACACTACTGGCTCCTGCGGTACTCTACAGGCCTCTAGGGAACCTACGAAGCTCTACAGAGCCCTGTGGATCCTTACGGAACAGTACGGGCCCCTTCAGACCTCTGCGGGCGCTTATGGAAACCTACAGGACCCTACGGAACTCTATGAGACTCTACAGGCCCCTAGGGAACACCACAGGTCCCTACGGAACCCTACACAACCCTCCGGAAACATATGGCACCCTACAAGCTCCTACCAACGCCTGCGGGCACTTACACAACCCTACAGGTCCCTACGGAAATCTACGGGACTCTATGGGCCCCTAGGGAACCCTACAGATTTTGACGGAACCCTACGAGCCCCTCTGGAATACTCCAGGAACAGACAGCACTCTACAAGACTCTTAGCAACACAACGGAACCTCACTAAAACCCTATGGGCTCCTACAGAACCCTGCAGGCCCATACGGAACCCTACAGGTCCATACAGAACCCCACAGGGCCCTACGGAACTTTACCAGCCACTACGGAACTCTACGGGCCCCTACAGAACCCTGCAGAACCCTCCGGAACCTTACAGAATCCCACAGACTCCTGCGGGCACTTACACAACCCTAGAGGCTCCTACGGAACACTGCCAGCCCCTACGGAAGGAACCCTACGGGCCCCTACAGAACACTACTGGCTCCTGCGGTACTCTACAGGCCTCTAGGGAACCTACGAAGCTCTACGGAGCCCTGTGGATCCTTATGGAACAGTACAGGCCCCTTCAGACCTCTGCGGGCGCTTATGGAAACCTACAGGACCCTACGGAACTGTACGAGACTCTACAGGCCCCTAGGGAACACCACCGGCCCATACAGAAACCTACACAACCCTCTGGAAACTTATGGCACCCTACAAGCTCCTACCAACCCCTGCAGGCACTTACACAACCCTACAGGTCCCTACGGAAACCTACGGGACTCTACGGGCCCCTAGGGAACCCTACAGATTTTGACGGAACCCTACGAGCCCCTCTGGAACCCTACAGAATACTACAGGACCCGACAGCACTCTACAAGACCCTTAGCGACACAACGGAACCTCACTAAAACCCTATGGGCTCCTACAGAACACTGCAGGTGCCTACGGAACCCTACAGACCCCTACGGAATACTACCAGCCACTACGGAAACCTATGGCCCCTACGGAACTTTTCGGAACCTGACAGAAACACTGTGGGCCCCTACAGGCCCTTGCGGGCACTTGCAGAACTCTGCAGGAACCCACGGAACTTTATGGAACCCTACCAGCCCCTACGGAAGCCTAAAGACCCTTGCAGGCAGTTACGGAACGGTACAGGGCCCTACGGAACTTTACCAGCCACTACGGAACTCTACGGGCCCCTACGGAACCCTGCAGAACCCTCCAGAACCTTACAGAATCCCATGGACTCCTACAGACTCCTGCGGGCACTTACACAACCCTAGAAGCTCCTACGGAACACTGCCAGCCCCTATGGAAGGAACCCTACGGGCCCCTACAGAACACTACTGGCTCCTGCGGTACTCTACAGGCCTCTAGGGAACCTACGAAGCTCTACGGAACACTGTGGATCCTTACGGAACCGTACGGGCCCCTTCAGACCTCTGCGGGCGCTTATGGAAACCTACAGGACCCTACGGAACTGTATGAGACTCTACAGGCCCCTAGGGAACACCACAGGCCCCTACGGAACCCTACACAACCCTCGTGAAACATATGGCACCCTACAAGCTCCTACCAACCCCTGCGGGCACTTACACAACCCTACAGGCCCCTACGGAAATCTACGGGACTCTACGGGCCCCTAGGGAACCCTACAGATTTTGACGGAACCCTACGAGCCCCTCTGGAACCCTACAGAATACTCCAGGACCCGACAGCACTCTACAAGACTCTTAGCAACACAACGGAACCTCACTAAAACCCTATGGGCTCCTACAGAACACTGCAGGTGCCTACGGAACCCTACAGACCCCTACGGAACCCTACAGACACCTGCGGGCACTTACAGAATCCTGCAGGCCCCTACGGAACCCTACAGGTCCATACAGAACCCCACAGGGCCCTACGGAACTTTACCAGCCACTACGGAACTCTACGGGCCCCTACGGAACCCTGCAGAACCCTCCAGAACCTTACAGAATCCCACGGATTCCTACAGACTCCTGCGGGCACTTACTCAACCCTAGAGGCCCCTACGGAACACTGCCAGCCCCTACGGAAGGAACCCTACGGGCCCCTACAGAACACTACTGGCTCCTGCGGTACTCTACAGGCCTCTAGGGAACCTACGAAGCTCTACGGAGCCCTGTGGATCCTTACGGAACCGTACGGGCCCCTTCAGACCTCTGCGGGCGCTTATGGAAACCTACAGGACCCTACGGAACTGTATGAGACTCTACAGGCCCCTAGGGAACACCACAGGCCCCTACGGAACCCTACACAACCCTCCGGAAACATATGGCACCCTACAAGCTCCTACCAACCCCTGCGGGCACTTACACAACCCTACAGGCCCCTACGGAAATCTACGGGACTCTACGGGCCCCTAGGGAACCCTACAGATTTTGACGGAACCCTACGAGCCCCTCTGGAATACTCCAGGAACAGACAGCACTCTACAAGACTCTTAGCAACACAACGGAACCTCACTAAAACCCTATGGGCTCCTACAGAACCCTGCAGGCCCCTACGGAACCCTACAGGTCCATACAGAACCCCACAGGGCCCTACGGAACTTTACCAGCCACTACGGAACTCTACGGGCCCCTACAGAACCCTCCGGAACCTTACAGAATCCCACAGACTCCTGCGGGCACTTACACAACCCTAGAGGCTCCTACGGAACACTGCCAGCCCCTACGGAAGGAACCCTACGGGCCCCTACAGAACACTACTGGCTCCTGCGGTACTCTACAGGCCTCTAGGGAACCTACGAAGCTCTACGGAGCTCTGTGGATCCTTACGGAACAGTACGGGCCCCTTCAGACCTCTGCGGCTGCTTATGGAAACCTACAGGACCCTACGGAACTGTACGAGACTCTACAGGCCCCTAGGGAACACCACAGGCCCCTACGGAACCGTACGAGACTCTACAGGCCCCTAGGGAACACCACCGGCCCCTACGGAACCCTACACAACCCTCTGGAAACTTATGGAACCCTACAAGCTCCTACCAACCCCTGCAGGCACTTACACAACCCTACAGGTCCCTACGGAAACCTACGGGACTCTACGGGCCCCTAGGGAACCCTACAGATTTTGACGGAACCCTACGAGCCCCTCTGGCACCCTACAGAATACTCCAGGACCCGACAGCACTCTACAAGACCCTTAGTGACACAACGGAACCTCACTAAAACCCTATGGGCTCCTACAGAACACTGCAGGTGCCTACGGAACCCTACAGACCCCTACGGAATACTACCAGCCACTACGGAAACCTATGGCCCCTACGGAACTTTTCGGAACCTGACAGAAACACTGTGGGCCCCTACAGGCCCTTGCGGGCACTTGCAGAACTCTGCAGGAACCCACGGAACTTTATGGAACCCTACCAGCCCCTACGGAAGCCTAAAGACCCTTGCAGGCAGTTACGGAACGGTACAGGGCCCTACGGAACTTGACCAGCCACTACGGAACTCTACGGGCCCCTACGGAACCCTGCAGAACCCTCCAGAACCTTACAGAATCCCATGGACTCCTACAGACTCCTGCGGGCACTTACACAACCCTAGAAGCTCCTACGGAACACTGCCAGCCCCTATGGAAGGAACCCTACGGGCCCCTACAGAACACTACTGGCTCCTGCGGTACTCTACAGGCCTCTAGGGAACCTACGAAGCTCTACGGAGCCCTGTGGATCCTTACGGAACCGTACGGGCCCCTTCAGACCTCTGCGGGCGCTTATGGAAACCTACAGGACCCTACGGAACTGTATGAGACTCTACAGGCCCCTAGGGAACACCACAGGCCCCTACGGAACCCTACACAACCCTCCGGAAACATATGGCACCCTACAAGCTCCTACCAACCCCTGCGGGCACTTACACAACCCTACAGGCCCCTACGGAAATCTACGGGACTCTACGGGCCCCTAGGGAACCCTACAGATTTTGACGGAACCCTACGAGCCCCTCTGGAATACTCCAGGAACAGACAGCACTCTACAAGACTCTTAGCAACACAACGGAACCTCACTAAAACCCTATGGGCTCCTACAGAACCCTGCAGGCCCCTACGGAACCCTACAGGTCCATACAGAACCCCACAGGGCCCTACGGAACTTTACCAGCCACTACGGAACTCTACGGGCCCCTACAGAACCCTCCGGAACCTTACAGAATCCCACAGACTCCTGCGGGCACTTACACAACCCTAGAGGCTCCTACGGAACACTGCCAGCCCCTACGGAAGGAACCCTACGGGCCCCTACAGAACACTACTGGCTCCTGCGGTACTCTACAGGCCTCTAGGGAACCTACGAAGCTCTACGGAGCTCTGTGGATCCTTACGGAACAGTACGGGCCCCTTCAGACCTCTGCGGCTGCTTATGGAAACCTACAGGACCCTACGGAACTGTACGAGACTCTACAGGCCCCTAGGGAACACCACAGGCCCCTACGGAACCGTACGAGACTCTACAGGCCCCTAGGGAACACCACCGGCCCCTACGGAACCCTACACAACCCTCTGGAAACTTATGGAACCCTACAAGCTCCTACCAACCCCTGCAGGCACTTACACAACCCTACAGGTCCCTACGGAAACCTACGGGACTCTACGGGCCCCTAGGGAACCCTACAGATTTTGACGGAACCCTACGAGCCCCTCTGGCACCCTACAGAATACTCCAGGACCCGACAGCACTCTACAAGACCCTTAGCGACACAACGGAACCTCACTAAAACCCTATGGGCTCCTACAGAACACTGCAGGTGCCTACGGAACCCTACAGACCCCTACGGAATACTACCAGCCACTACGGAAACCTATGGCCCCTACGGAACTTTTCGGAACCTGACAGAAACACTGTGGGCCCCTACAGGCCCTTGCGGGCACTTGCAGAACTCTGCAGGAACCCACGGAACTTTATGGAACCCTACCAGCCCCTACGGAAGCCTAAAGACCCTTGCAGGCAGTTACGGAACGGTACAGGGCCCTACGGAACTTTACCAGCCACTACGGAACTCTACGGGCCCCTACGGAACCCTGCAGAACCCTCCAGAACCTTACAGAATCCCATGGACTCCTACAGACTCCTGCGGGCACTTACACAACCCTAGAAGCTCCTACGGAACACTGCCAGCCCCTATGGAAGGAACCCTACGGGCCCCTACAGAACACTACTGGCTCCTGCGGTACTCTACAGGCCTCTAGGGAACCTACGAAGCTCTACGGAACACTGTGGATCCTTACGGAACCGTACGGGCCCCTTCAGACCTCTGCGGGCGCTTATGGAAACCTACAGGACCCTACGGAACTGTATGAGACTCTACAGGCCCCTAGGGAACACCACAGGCCCCTACGGAACCCTACACAACCCTCCGGAAACATATGGCACCCTACAAGCTCCTACCAACCCCTGCAGGTGCTTACACAACCCTACAGGCCCCTACGGAAATCTACGGGACTCTACGGGCCCCTAGGGAACCCTACAGATTTTGACGGAACCCTACGAGCCCCTCTGGAACCCTACAGAATACTCCAGGACCCGACAGCACTCTACAAGACTCTTAGCAACACAACGGAACCTCACTAAAACCCTATGGGCTCCTACAGAACACTGCAGGTGCCTACGGAACCCTACAGACCCCTACGGAATACTACCAGCCACTACGGAAACCTATGGCCCCTACGGAACTTTTCGGAACCTGACAGAAACACTGTGGGCCCCTACAGGCCCTTGCGGGCACTTGCAGAACTCTGCAGGAACCCACGGAACTTTATGGAACCCTACCAGCCCCTACGGAAGCCTAAAGACCCTTGCAGGCAGTTACGGAACGGTACAGGGCCCTACGGAACTTTACCAGCCACTACGGAACTCTACGGGCCCCTACGGAACCCTGCAGAACCCTCCAGAACCTTACAGAATCCCATGGACTCCTACAGACTCCTGCGGGCACTTACACAACCCTAGAAGCTCCTACGGAACACTGCCAGCCCCTATGGAAGGAACCCTACGGGCCCCTACAGAACACTACTGGCTCCTGCGGTACTCTACAGGCCTCTAGGGAACCTACGAAGCTCTACGGAGCCCTGTGGATCCTTACGGAACCGTACGGGCCCCTTCAGACCTCTGCGGGCGCTTATGGAAACCTACAGGACCCTACGGAACTGTATGAGACTCTACAGGCCCCTAGGGAACACCACAGGCCCCTACGGAACCCTACACAACCCTCCGGAAACATATGGCACCCTACAAGCTCCTACCAACCCCTGCAGGTGCTTACACAACCCTACAGGCCCCTACGGAAATCTACGGGACTCTACGGGCCCCTAGGGAACCCTACAGATTTTGACGGAACCCTACGAGCCCCTCTGGAACCCTACAGAATACTCCAGGACCCGACAGCACTCTACAAGACTCTTAGCAACACAACGGAACCTCACTAAAACCCTATGGGCTCCTACAGAACCCTGCAGGCCCCTACGGAACCCTACAGGTCCATACAGAACCCCACAGGGCCCTACGGAACTTTACCAGCCGCTACGGAACTCTACGGGCCCCTACAGAACCCTGCAGAACCCTCCGGAACCTTACAGAATCCCACAGACTCCTGCGGGCACTTACACAACCCTAGAAGCTCCTACAGAACACTGCCAGCCCCTACGGAAGGAACCCTACGGGCCCCTACAGAACACTACTGGCTCCTGCGGTACTCTACAGGCCTCTAGGGAACCTACGAAGCTCTACGGAGCTCTGTGGATCCTTACGGAACAGTACGGGCCCCTTCAGACCTCTGCGGCTGCTTATGGAAACCTACAGGACCCTACAGAACTGTACGAGACTCTACAGGCCCCTAGGGAACACCACAGGCCCCTACGGAACCGTACGAGACTCTACAGGCCCCTAGGGAACACCACCGGCCCCTACGGAACCCTCTGGAAACTTATGGAACCCTACAAGCTCCTACCAACCCCTGCAGGCACTTACACAACCCTACAGGTCCCTACGGAAACCTACGGGACTCTACGGGCCCCTAGGGAACCCTACAGATTTTGACGGAACCCTACGAGCCCCTCTGGCACCCTACAGAATACTCCAGGACCCGACAGCACTCTACAAGACCCTTAGCGACACAACGGAACCTCACTAAAACCCTATGGGCTCCTACAGAACACTGCAGGTGCCTACGGAACCCTACAGACCCCTACGGAATACTACCAGCCACTACGGAAACCTATGGCCCCTACGGAATTTTCGGAACCTGACAGAAACACTGTGGGACCCTACAGGCCCTTGCGGGCACTTGCAGAACTCTGCAGGAACCCACGGAACTTTATGGAACCCTACCAGCCCCTACGGAAGCCTAAAGACCCTTGCAGGCAGTTACGGAACGGTACAGGGCCCTACGGAACTTTACCAGCCACTACGGAACTCTACGGGCCCCTACGGAACCCTGCAGAACCCTCCAGAACCTTACAGAATCCCATGGACTCCTACAGACTCCTGCGGGCACTTACACAACCCTAGAAGCTCCTACGGAACACTGCCAGCCCCTATGGAAGGAACCCTACGGGCCCCTACAGAACACTACTGGCTCCTGCGGTACTCTACAGGCCTCTAGGGAACCTACGAAGCTCTACGGAGCCCTGTGGATCCTTACGGAACCGTACGGGCCCCTTCAGACCTCTGCGGGCGCTTATGGAAACCTACAGGACCCTACGGAACTGTATGAGACTCTACAGGCCCCTAGGGAACACCACAGGCCCCTACGGAACCCTACACAACCCTCGTGAAACATATGGCACCCTACAAGCTCCTACCAACCCCTGCGGGCACTTACACAACCCTACAGGCCCCTACGGAAATCTACGGGACTCTACGCGCCCCTGGGGAACCCTCCAGATTTTGACGGAACCCTACGAGCCCCTCTGGAACCCTACAGAATACTCCAGGACCCGACAGCACTCTACAAGACCCTTAGCGACACAACGGAACCTCACTAAAACCCTATGGGCTCCTACAGAACACTGCAGGTGCCTACGGAACCCTACAGACCCCTACGGAATACTACCAGCCACTACGGAAACCTATGGCCCCTACGGAACTCTACGGAACCTGACAGAAACACTGTGGGCCCCTACAGGCCCTTGCGGGCACTTGCAGAACTCTGCAGGAACCCACGCAACTTTATGGAACCCTACCAGCCCCTACGGAAGCCTAAAGACCCTTGCAGGCAGTTACGGAACGGTACAGGGCCCTAGGGAACTTTACCAGCCACTACGGAACTCTACGGGCCCCTACGGAACCCTGCAGAACCCTCCGGAACCTTACAGAATCCCACAGACTCCTACAGACTCCTGCGGGCACTTACTCAACCCTAGAGGCCCCTACGGAAATCTACGGGACTCTACGCGCCCCTAGGGAAGCCTACAGATTTTGACGGAACCCTACGAGCCCCTCTGGAACCCTACAGAATACTCCAGGACCCGACAGCACTCTACAAGACCCTTAGCAACACAACGGAACCTCACTAAAACCCTATGGGCTCCTACAGAACACTGCAGGTGCCTACGGAACCCTACAGACCCCTACGGAACCCTACAGACACCTGCGGGCACTTACAGAACCCTGCAGGCCCCTACGGAACCCTACAGGTCCATACAGAACCCCACAGGGCCCTACGGAACTTTACCAGCCACTACGGAACTCTACGGGCCCCTACGGAACCCTGCAGAACCCTCCAGAACCTTACAGAATCCCACGGATTCCTACAGACGTCTGCGGGCACTTACTCAACCCTAGAGGCCCCTACGGAACACTGCCAGCCCCTACGGAAGGAACCCTACGGGCCCCTACAGAACACTACTGGCTCCTGCGGTACTCTACAGGCCTCTAGGGAACCTACGAAGCTCTACGGAACACTGTGGATCCTTACGGAACAGTACGGGCCCCTTCAGACCTCTGCGGGCGCTTATGGAAACCTACAGGACCCTACGGAACTGTATGAGACTCTACAGGCCCCTAGGGAACACCACAGGCCCCTACGGAACCCTACACAACCCTCCGGAAACATATGGCACCCTACAAGCTCCTACCAACCCCTGCGGGCACTTACACAACCCGACAGGCCCCTACGGAAATCTACGGGACTCTACGGGCCCCTAGGGAACCCTACAGATTTTGACGGAACCCTACGAGCCCCTCTGGAATACTCCAGGAACAGACAGCACTCTACAAGACTCTTAGCAACACAACGGAACCTCACTAAAACCCTATGGGCTCCTACAGAACCCTGCAGGCCCCTACGGAACCCTACAGGTCCATACAGAACCCCACAGGGCCCTACGGAACTTTACCAGCCACTACGGAACTCTAATGGCCCCTACGGAACCCTGCAGAACCCTCCAGAACCTTACAGAATCCCACGGACTCCTGCGGGCACTTACACAACCCTAGAGGCCCCTACGGAACACTGCCAGCCCCTATGGAAGGAACCCTACGGGCCCCTACAGAACACTACTGGCTCCTGCGGTACTCTACAGGCCTCTAGGGAACCTACGAAGCTCTACGGAGCCCTGTGGATCCTTACGGAACAGTACGGGCCCCTTCAGACCTCTGCGGGCGCTTATGGAAACCTACAGGACCCTACGGAACTGTATGAGACTCTACAGGCCCCTAGGGAACACCACAGGTCCCTACGGAACCCTACACAACCCTCCGGAAACATATGGAACCCTACAAGCTCCTACCAACCCCTGCAGGCACTTACACAACCCTACAGGCCCCTACGGAAATCTACGGGACTCTACGGGCCCCTAGGGAACCCTACAGATTTTGACGGAACCCTACGAGCCCCTCTGGAACCCTACAGAATACTCCAGGACCCGACAGCACTCTACAAGACTCTTAGCAACACAACGGAACCTCACTAAAACCCTATGGGCTCCTACAGAACACTGCAGGTGCCTACGGAACCCTACAGACACCTGCGGGCACTTACAGAACCCTGCAGGTGCCTACGGAACCCTACAAGACACCTGCGGGCACTTACAGAACCCTGCAGGTGCCTACGGAACCCTACAGACACCTGCGGGCACTTACAGAACCCTGCAGGCCCCTACGGAACCCTACAGGTCCATACAGAACCCCACAGGGCCCTACGGAACTTTACCAGCCACTACGGAACTCTACGGGCCCCTACGGAACCCTGCAGAACCCTCCAGAACCTTACAGAATCCCACGGATTCCTACAGACTCCTGCGGGCACTTACACAACCCTAGAGGCCCCTACGGAACACTGCCAGCCCCTACGGAAGGAACCCTACGGGCCCCTACAGAACACTACTGGCTCCTGCGGTACTCTACAGGCCTCTAGGGAACCTACGAAGCTCTACGGAGCCCTGTGGATCCTTACGGAACAGTACGGGCCCCTTCAGACCTCTGCGGGCGCTTATGGAAACCTACAGGACCCTACGGAACTGTATGAGACTCTACAGGCCCCTAGGGAACACCACAGGCCCCTACGGAACCCTACACAACCCTCCGGAAACATATGGCACCCTACAAGCTCCTACCAACCCCTGCGGGCACTTACACAACCCTACAGGCCCCTACGGAAATCTACGGGACTCTACGGGCCCCTAGGGAACCCTACAGATTTTGACGGAACCCTACGAGCCCCTCTGGAATACTCCAGGAACAGACAGCACTCTACAAGACTCTTAGCAACACAACGGAACCTCACTAAAACCCTATGGGCTCCTACAGAACCCTGCAGGCCCCTACGGAACCCTACAGGTCCATACAGAACCCCACAGGGCCCTACGGAACTTTACCAGCCACTATGGAACTCTACGGGCCCCTACAGAACCCTCCGGAACCTTACAGAATCCCACAGACTCCTGCGGGCACTTACACAACCCTAGAGGCTCCTACGGAACACTGCCAGCCCCTACGGAAGGAACCCTACGGGCCCCTACAGAACACTACTGGCTCCTGCGGTACTCTACAGGCCTCTAGGGAACCTACGAAGCTCTACGGAGCTCTGTGGATCCTTACGGAACAGTACGGGCCCCTTCAGACCTCTGCGGCTGCTTATGGAAACCTACAGGACCCTACAGAACTGTACGAGACTCTACAGGCCCCTAGGGAACACCACAGGCCCCTACGGAACCGTACGAGACTCTACAGGCCCCTAGGGAACACCACCGGCCCCTACGGAACCCTACACAACCCTCTGGAAACTTATGGAACCCTACAAGCTCCTACCAACCCCTGCAGGCACTTACACAACCCTACAGGTCCCTACGGAAACCTACGGGACTCTATGGGCCCCTAGGGAACCCTACAGATTTTGACGGAACCCTACGAGCCCCTCTGGCACCCTACAGAATACTCCAGGACCCGACAGCACTCTACAAGACCCTTAGCGACACAACGGAACCTCACTAAAACCCTATGGGCTCCTACAGAACACTGCAGGTGCCTACGGAACCCTACAGACCCCTACGGAATACTACCAGCCACTACGGAAACCTATGGCCCCTACGGAACTTTTCGGAACCTGACAGAAACACTGTGGGCCCCTACAGGCCCTTGCGGGCACTTGCAGAACTCTGCAGGAACCCACGGAACTTTATGGAACCCTACCAGCCCCTACGGAAGCCTAAAGACCCTTGCAGGCAGTTACGGAACGGTACAGGGCCCTACGGAACTTTACCAGCCACTACGGAACTCTACGGGCCCCTACGGAACCCTGCAGAACCCTCCAGAACCTTACAGAATCCCATGGACTCCTACAGACTCCTGCGGGCACTTACACAACCCTAGAAGCTCCTACGGAACACTGCCAGCCCCTATGGAAGGAACCCTACGGGCCCCTACAGAACACTACTGGCTCCTGCGGTACTCTACAGGCCTCTAGGGAACCTACGAAGCTCTACGGAACACTGTGGATCCTTACGGAACCGTACGGGCCCCTTCAGACCTCTGCGGGCGCTTATGGAAACCTACAGGACCCTACGGAACTGTATGAGACTCTACAGGCCCCTAGGGAACACCACAGGCCCCTACGGAACCCTACACAACCCTCCGGAAACATATGGCACCCTACAAGCTCCTACCAACCCCTGCAGGTGCTTACACAACCCTACAGGCCCCTACGGAAATCTACGGGACTCTACGGGCCCCTAGGGAACCCTACAGATTTTGACGGAACCCTACGAGCCCCTCTGGAACCCTACAGAATACTCCAGGACCCGACAGCACTCTACAAGACTCTTAGCAACACAACGGAACCTCACTAAAACCCTATGGGCTCCTACAGAACACTGCAGGTGCCTACGGAACCCTACAGACCCCTACGGAACCCTACAGACACCTGCGGGCACTTACAGAATCCTGCAGGCCCCTACGGAACCCTACAGGTCCATACAGAACCCCACAGGGCCCTACGGAACTTTACCAGCCACTACGGAACTCTACGGGCCCCTACGGAACCCTGCAGAACCCTCCAGAACCTTACAGAATCCCACGGACTCCTGCGGGCACTTACACAACCCTAGAGGCCCCTACGGAACACTGCCAGCCCCTATGGAAGGAACCCTACGGGCCCCTACAGAACACTACTGGCTCCTGCGGTACTCTACAGGCCTCGAGGGAACCTACGAAGCTCTACGGAGCCCTGTGGATCCTTACGGAACAGTACGGGCCCCTTCAGACCTCTGCGGGCGCTTATGGAAACCTACAGGACCCTACGGAACTGTATGAGACTCTACAGGCCCCTAGGGAACACCACAGGTCCCTACGGAACCCTACACAACCCTCCGGAAACATATGGAACCCTACAAGCTCCTACCAACCCCTGCAGGCACTTACACAACCCTACAGGCCCCTACGGAAATCTACGGGACTCTACGGGCCCCTAGGGAACCCTACAGATTTTGACGGAACCCTACGAGCCCCTCTGGAACCCTACAGAATACTCCAGGACCCGACAGCACTCTACAAGACTCTTAGCAACACAACGGAACCTCACTAAAACCCTATGGGCTCCTACAGAACACTGCAGGTGCCTACGGAACCCTACAGACACCTGCGGGCACTTACAGAACCCTGCAGGTGCCTACGGAACCCTACAAGACACCTGCGGGCACTTACAGAACCCTGCAGGTGCCTACGGAACCCTACAGACACCTGCGGGCACTTACAGAACCCTGCAGGCCCCTACGGAACCCTACAGGTCCATACAGAACCCCACAGGGCCCTACGGAACTTTACCAGCCACTACGGAACTCTACGGGCCCCTACGGAACCCTGCAGAACCCTCCAGAACCTTACAGAATCCCACGGATTCCTACAGACTCCTGCGGGCACTTACACAACCCTAGAGGCCCCTACGGAACACTGCCAGCCCCTACGGAAGGAACCCTACGGGCCCCTACAGAACACTACTGGCTCCTGCGGTACTCTACAGGCCTCTAGGGAACCTACGAAGCTCTACGGAGCCCTGTGGATCCTTACGGAACAGTACGGGCCCCTTCAGACCTCTGCGGGCGCTTATGGAAACCTACAGGACCCTACGGAACTGTATGAGACTCTACAGGCCCCTAGGGAACACCACAGGCCCCTACGGAACCCTACACAACCCTCCGGAAACATATGGCACCCTACAAGCTCCTACCAACCCCTGCGGGCACTTACACAACCCTACAGGCCCCTACGGAAATCTACGGGACTCTACGGGCCCCTAGGGAACCCTACAGATTTTGACGGAACCCTACGAGCCCCTCTGGAATACTCCAGGAACAGACAGCACTCTACAAGACTCTTAGCAACACAACGGAACCTCACTAAAACCCTATGGGCTCCTACAGAACCCTGCAGGCCCCTACGGAACCCTACAGGTCCATACAGAACCCCACAGGGCCCTACGGAACTTTACCAGCCACTATGGAACTCTACGGGCCCCTACAGAACCCTCCGGAACCTTACAGAATCCCACAGACTCCTGCGGGCACTTACACAACCCTAGAGGCTCCTACGGAACACTGCCAGCCCCTACGGAAGGAACCCTACGGGCCCCTACAGAACACTACTGGCTCCTGCGGTACTCTACAGGCCTCTAGGGAACCTACGAAGCTCTACGGAGCTCTGTGGATCCTTACGGAACAGTACGGGCCCCTTCAGACCTCTGCGGCTGCTTATGGAAACCTACAGGACCCTACAGAACTGTACGAGACTCTACAGGCCCCTAGGGAACACCACAGGCCCCTACGGAACCGTACGAGACTCTACAGGCCCCTAGGGAACACCACCGGCCCCTACGGAACCCTACACAACCCTCTGGAAACTTATGGAACCCTACAAGCTCCTACCAACCCCTGCAGGCACTTACACAACCCTACAGGTCCCTACGGAAACCTACGGGACTCTATGGGCCCCTAGGGAACCCTACAGATTTTGACGGAACCCTACGAGCCCCTCTGGCACCCTACAGAATACTCCAGGACCCGACAGCACTCTACAAGACCCTTAGCGACACAACGGAACCTCACTAAAACCCTATGGGCTCCTACAGAACACTGCAGGTGCCTACGGAACCCTACAGACCCCTACGGAATACTACCAGCCACTACGGAAACCTATGGCCCCTACGGAACTTTTCGGAACCTGACAGAAACACTGTGGGCCCCTACAGGCCCTTGCGGGCACTTGCAGAACTCTGCAGGAACCCACGGAACTTTATGGAACCCTACCAGCCCCTACGGAAGCCTAAAGACCCTTGCAGGCAGTTACGGAACGGTACAGGGCCCTACGGAACTTTACCAGCCACTACGGAACTCTACGGGCCCCTACGGAACCCTGCAGAACCCTCCAGAACCTTACAGAATCCCATGGACTCCTACAGACTCCTGCGGGCACTTACACAACCCTAGAAGCTCCTACGGAACACTGCCAGCCCCTATGGAAGGAACCCTACGGGCCCCTACAGAACACTACTGGCTCCTGCGGTACTCTACAGGCCTCTAGGGAACCTACGAAGCTCTACGGAACACTGTGGATCCTTACGGAACCGTACGGGCCCCTTCAGACCTCTGCGGGCGCTTATGGAAACCTACAGGACCCTACGGAACTGTATGAGACTCTACAGGCCCCTAGGGAACACCACAGGCCCCTACGGAACCCTACACAACCCTCCGGAAACATATGGCACCCTACAAGCTCCTACCAACCCCTGCAGGTGCTTACACAACCCTACAGGCCCCTACGGAAATCTACGGGACTCTACGGGCCCCTAGGGAACCCTACAGATTTTGACGGAACCCTACGAGCCCCTCTGGAACCCTACAGAATACTCCAGGACCCGACAGCACTCTACAAGACTCTTAGCAACACAACGGAACCTCACTAAAACCCTATGGGCTCCTACAGAACACTGCAGGTGCCTACGGAACCCTACAGACCCCTACGGAACCCTACAGACACCTGCGGGCACTTACAGAATCCTGCAGGCCCCTACGGAACCCTACAGGTCCATACAGAACCCCACAGGGCCCTACGGAACTTTACCAGCCACTACGGAACTCTACGGGCCCCTACGGAACCCTGCAGAACCCTCCAGAACCTTACAGAATCCCACGGATTCCTACAGACTCCTGCGGGCACTTACACAACCCTAGAGGCCCCTACGGAACACTGCCAGCCCCTACGGAAGGAACCCTACGGGCCCCTACAGAACACTACTGGCTCCTGCGGTACTCTACAGGCCTCTAGGGAACCTACGAAGCTCTACGGAGCCCTGTGGATCCTTACGGAACCGTACGGGCCCCTTCAGACCTCTGCGGGCGCTTATGGAAACCTACAGGACCCTACGGAACTGTATGAGACTCTACAGGCCCCTAGGGAACACCACAGGCCCCTACGGAACCCTACACAACCCTCGTGAAACATATGGCACCCTACAAGCTCCTACCAACCCCTGCGGGCACTTACACAACCCTACAGGCCCCTACGGAAATCTACGGGACTCTACGGGCCCCTAGGGAACCCTACAGATTTTGACGGAACCCTACGAGCCCCTCTGGAATACTCCAGGAACAGACAGCACTCTACAAGACTCTTAGCAACACAACGGAACCTCACTAAAACCCTATGGGCTCCTACAGAACCCTGCAGGCCCCTACGGAACCCTACAGGTCCATACAGAACCCCACAGGGCCCTACGGAACTTTACCAGCCACTACGGAACTCTACGGGCCCCTACAGAACCCTCCGGAACCTTACAGAATCCCACAGACTCCTGCGGGCACTTACACAACCCTAGAGGCTCCTACGGAACACTGCCAGCCCCTACGGAAGGAACCCTACGGGCCCCTACAGAACACTACTGGCTCCTGCGGTACTCTACAGGCCTCTAGGGAACCTACGAAGCTCTACGGAGCTCTGTGGATCCTTACGGAACAGTACGGGCCCCTTCAGACCTCTGCGGCTGCTTATGGAAACCTACAGGACCCTACGGAACTGTACGAGACTCTACAGGCCCCTAGGGAACACCACAGGCCCCTACGGAACCGTACGAGACTCTACAGGCCCCTAGGGAACACCACCGGCCCCTACGGAACCCTACACAACCCTCTGGAAACTTATGGAACCCTACAAGCTCCTACCAACCCCTGCAGGCACTTACACAACCCTACAGGTCCCTACGGAAACCTACGGGACTCTACGGGCCCCTAGGGAACCCTACAGATTTTGACGGAACCCTACGAGCCCCTCTGGCACCCTACAGAATACTCCAGGACCCGACAGCACTCTACAAGACCCTTAGCGACACAACGGAACCTCACTAAAACCCTATGGGCTCCTACAGAACACTGCAGGTGCCTACGGAACCCTACAGACCCCTACGGAATACTACCAGCCACTACGGAAACCTATGGCCCCTACGGAACTTTTCGGAACCTGACAGAAACACTGTGGGCCCCTACAGGCCCTTGCGGGCACTTGCAGAACTCTGCAGGAACCCACGGAACTTTATGGAACCCTACCAGCCCCTACGGAAGCCTAAAGACCCTTGCAGGCAGTTACGGAACGGTACAGGGCCCTACGGAACTTGACCAGCCACTACGGAACTATACGGGCCCCTACGGAACCCTGCAGAACCCTCCAGAACCTTACAGAATCCCATGGACTCCTACAGACTCCTGCGGGCACTTACACAACCCTAGAAGCTCCTACGGAACACTGCCAGCCCCTATGGAAGGAACCCTACGGGCCCCTACAGAACACTACTGGCTCCTGCGGTACTCTACAGGCCTCTAGGGAACCTACGAAGCTCTACGGAGCCCTGTGGATCCTTACGGAACCGTACGGGCCCCTTCAGACCTCTGCGGGCGCTTATGGAAACCTACAGGACCCTACGGAACTGTATGAGACTCTACAGGCCCCTAGGGAACACCACAGGCCCCTACGGAACCCTACACAACCCTCGTGAAACATATGGCACCCTACAAGCTCCTACCAACCCCTGCGGGCACTTACACAACCCTACAGGCCCCTACGGAAATCTACGGGACTCTACGGGCCCCTAGGGAACCCTACAGATTTTGACGGAACCCTACGAGCCCCTCTGGAATACTCCAGGAACAGACAGCACTCTACAAGACTCTTAGCAACACAACGGAACCTCACTAAAACCCTATGGGCTCCTACAGAACCCTGCAGGCCCCTACGGAACCCTACAGGTCCATACAGAACCCCACAGGGCCCTACGGAACTTTACCAGCCACTACGGAACTCTACGGGCCCCTACAGAACCCTCCGGAACCTTACAGAATCCCACAGACTCCTGCGGGCACTTACACAACCCTAGAGGCTCCTACGGAACACTGCCAGCCCCTACGGAAGGAACCCTACGGGCCCCTACAGAACACTACTGGCTCCTGCGGTACTCTACAGGCCTCTAGGGAACCTACGAAGCTCTACGGAGCTCTGTGGATCCTTACGGAACAGTACGGGCCCCTTCAGACCTCTGCGGCTGCTTATGGAAACCTACAGGACCCTACGGAACTGTACGAGACTCTACAGGCCCCTAGGGAACACCACAGGCCCCTACGGAACCGTACGAGACTCTACAGGCCCCTAGGGAACACCACCGGCCCCTACGGAACCCTACACAACCCTCTGGAAACTTATGGAACCCTACAAGCTCCTACCAACCCCTGCAGGCACTTACACAACCCTACAGGTCCCTACGGAAACCTACGGGACTCTACGGGCCCCTAGGGAACCCTACAGATTTTGACGGAACCCTACGAGCCCCTCTGGCACCCTACAGAATACTCCAGGACCCGACAGCACTCTACAAGACCCTTAGCGACACAACGGAACCTCACTAAAACCCTATGGGCTCCTACAGAACACTGCAGGTGCCTACGGAACCCTACAGACCCCTACGGAATACTACCAGCCACTACGGAAACCTATGGCCCCTACGGAACTTTTCGGAACCTGACAGAAACACTGTGGGCCCCTACAGGCCCTTGCGGGCACTTGCAGAACTCTGCAGGAACCCACGGAACTTTATGGAACCCTACCAGCCCCTACGGAAGCCTAAAGACCCTTGCAGGCAGTTACGGAACGGTACAGGGCCCTACGGAACTTGACCAGCCACTACGGAACTCTACGGGCCCCTACGGAACCCTGCAGAACCCTCCAGAACCTTACAGAATCCCATGGACTCCTACAGACTCCTGCGGGCACTTACACAACCCTAGAAGCTCCTACGGAACACTGCCAGCCCCTATGGAAGGAACCCTACGGGCCCCTACAGAACACTACTGGCTCCTGCGGTACTCTACAGGCCTCTAGGGAACCTACGAAGCTCTACGGAGCCCTGTGGATCCTTACGGAACCGTACGGGCCCCTTCAGACCTCTGCGGGCGCTTATGGAAACCTACAGGACCCTACGGAACTGTATGAGACTCTACAGGCCCCTAGGGAACACCACAGGCCCCTACGGAACCCTACACAACCCTCCGGAAACATATGGCACCCTACAAGCTCCTACCAACCCCTGCAGGTGCTTACACAACCCTACAGGCCCCTACGGAAATCTACGGGACTCTACGGGCCCCTAGGGAACCCTACAGATTTTGACGGAACCCTACGAGCCCCTCTGGAACCCTACAGAATACTCCAGGACCCGACAGCACTCTACAAGACTCTTAGCAACACAACGGAACCTCACTAAAACCCTATGGGCTCCTACAGAACCCTGCAGGCCCCTACGGAACCCTACAGGTCCATACAGAACCCCACAGGGCCCTACGGAACTTTACCAGCCGCTACGGAACTCTACGGGCCCCTACAGAACCCTGCAGAACCCTCCGGAACCTTACAGAATCCCACAGACTCCTGCGGGCACTTACACAACCCTAAAAGCTCCTACAGAACACTGCCAGCCCCTACGGAAGGAACCCTACGGGCCCCTACAGAACACTACTGGCTCCTGCGGTACTCTACAGGCCTCTAGGGAACCTACGAAGCTCTACGGAGCTCTGTGGATCCTTACGGAACAGTACGGGCCCCTTCAGACCTCTGCGGCTGCTTATGGAAACCTACAGGACCCTACAGAACTGTACGAGACTCTACAGGCCCCTAGGGAACACCACAGGCCCCTACGGAACCGTACGAGACTCTACAGGCCCCTAGGGAACACCACCGGCCCCTACGGAACCCTCTGGAAACTTATGGAACCCTACAAGCTCCTACCAACCCCTGCAGGCACTTACACAACCCTACAGGTCCCTACGGAAACCTACGGGACTCTACGGGCCCCTAGGGAACCCTACAGATTTTGACGGAACCCTACGAGCCCCTCTGGCACCCTACAGAATACTCCAGGACCCGACAGCACTCTACAAGACCCTTAGCGACACAACGGAACCTCACTAAAACCCTATGGGCTCCTACAGAACACTGCAGGTGCCTACGGAACCCTACAGACCCCTACGGAATACTACCAGCCACTACGGAAACCTATGGCCCCTACGGAACTTTTCGGAACCTGACAGAAACACTGTGGGCCCCTACAGGCCCTTGCGGGCACTTGCAGAACTCTGCAGGAACCCACGGAACTTTATGGAACCCTACCAGCCCCTACGGAAGCCTAAAGACCCTTGCAGGCAGTTACGGAACGGTACAGGGCCCTACGGAACTTTACCAGCCACTACGGAACTCTACGGGCCCCTACGGAACCCTGCAGAACCCTCCAGAACCTTACAGAATCCCATGGACTCCTACAGACTCCTGCGGGCACTTACACAACCCTAGAAGCTCCTACGGAACACTGCCAGCCCCTATGGAAGGAACCCTACGGGCCCCTACAGAACACTACTGGCTCCTGCGGTACTCTACAGGCCTCTAGGGAACCTACGAAGCTCTACGGAACACTGTGGATCCTTACGGAACCGTACGGGCCCCTTCAGACCTCTGCGGGCGCTTATGGAAACCTACAGGACCCTACGGAACTGTATGAGACTCTACAGGCCCCTAGGGAACACCACAGGCCCCTACGGAACCCTACACAACCCTCGTGAAACATATGGCACCCTACAAGCTCCTACCAACCCCTGCGGGCACTTACACAACCCTACAGGCCCCTACGGAAATCTACGGGACTCTACGCGCCCCTGGGGAACCCTACAGATTTTGACGGAACCCTACGAGCCCCTCTGGAACCCTACAGAATACTCCAGGACCCGACAGCACTCTACAAGACTCTTAGCAACACAACGGAACCTCACTAAAACCCTATGGGCTCCTACAGAACACTGCAGGTGCCTACGGAACCCTACAGACCCCTACGGAACCCTACAGACACCTGCGGGCACTTACAGAATCCTGCAGGCCCCTACGGAACCCTACAGGTCCATACAGAACCCCACAGGGCCCTACGGAACTTTACCAGCCACTACGGAACTCTACGGGCCCCTACGGAACCCTGCAGAACCCTCCAGAACCTTACAGAATCCCACGGATTCCTACAGACTCCTGCGGGCACTTACACAACCCTAGAGGCCCCTACGGAACACTGCCAGCCCCTACGGAAGGAACCCTACGGGCCCCTACAGAACACTACTGGCTCCTGCGGTACTCTACAGGCCTCTAGGGAACCTACGAAGCTCTACGGAGCCCTGTGGATCCTTACGGAACCGTACGGGCCCCTTCAGACCTCTGCGGGCGCTTATGGAAACCTACAGGACCCTACGGAACTGTATGAGACTCTACAGGCCCCTAGGGAACACCACAGGCCCCTACGGAACCCTACACAACCCTCGTGAAACATATGGCACCCTACAAGCTCCTACCAACCCCTGCGGGCACTTACACAACCCTACAGGCCCCTACGGAAATCTACGGGACTCTACGGGCCCCTAGGGAACCCTACAGATTTTGACGGAACCCTACGAGCCCCTCTGGAATACTCCAGGAACAGACAGCACTCTACAAGACTCTTAGCAACACAACGGAACCTCACTAAAACCCTATGGGCTCCTACAGAACCCTGCAGGCCCCTACGGAACCCTACAGGTCCATACAGAACCCCACAGGGCCCTACGGAACTTTACCAGCCACTACGGAACTCTACGGGCCCCTACAGAACCCTCCGGAACCTTACAGAATCCCACAGACTCCTGCGGGCACTTACACAACCCTAGAGGCTCCTACGGAACACTGCCAGCCCCTACGGAAGGAACCCTACGGGCCCCTACAGAACACTACTGGCTCCTGCGGTACTCTACAGGCCTCTAGGGAACCTACGAAGCTCTACGGAGCTCTGTGGATCCTTACGGAACAGTACGGGCCCCTTCAGACCTCTGCGGCTGCTTATGGAAACCTACAGGACCCTACGGAACTGTACGAGACTCTACAGGCCCCTAGGGAACACCACAGGCCCCTACGGAACCGTACGAGACTCTACAGGCCCCTAGGGAACACCACCGGCCCCTACGGAACCCTACACAACCCTCTGGAAACTTATGGAACCCTACAAGCTCCTACCAACCCCTGCAGGCACTTACACAACCCTACAGGTCCCTACGGAAACCTACGGGACTCTACGGGCCCCTAGGGAACCCTACAGATTTTGACGGAACCCTACGAGCCCCTCTGGCACCCTACAGAATACTCCAGGACCCGACAGCACTCTACAAGACCCTTAGCGACACAACGGAACCTCACTAAAACCCTATGGGCTCCTACAGAACACTGCAGGTGCCTACGGAACCCTACAGACCCCTACGGAATACTACCAGCCACTACGGAAACCTATGGCCCCTACGGAACTTTTCGGAACCTGACAGAAACACTGTGGGCCCCTACAGGCCCTTGCGGGCACTTGCAGAACTCTGCAGGAACCCACGGAACTTTATGGAACCCTACCAGCCCCTACGGAAGCCTAAAGACCCTTGCAGGCAGTTACGGAACGGTACAGGGCCCTACGGAACTTGACCAGCCACTACGGAACTCTACGGGCCCCTACGGAACCCTGCAGAACCCTCCAGAACCTTACAGAATCCCATGGACTCCTACAGACTCCTGCGGGCACTTACACAACCCTAGAAGCTCCTACGGAACACTGCCAGCCCCTATGGAAGGAACCCTACGGGCCCCTACAGAACACTACTGGCTCCTGCGGTACTCTACAGGCCTCTAGGGAACCTACGAAGCTCTACGGAGCCCTGTGGATCCTTACGGAACCGTACGGGCCCCTTCAGACCTCTGCGGGCGCTTATGGAAACCTACAGGACCCTACGGAACTGTATGAGACTCTACAGGCCCCTAGGGAACACCACAGGCCCCTACGGAACCCTACACAACCCTCGTGAAACATATGGCACCCTACAAGCTCCTACCAACCCCTGCGGGCACTTACACAACCCTACAGGCCCCTACGGAAATCTACGGGACTCTACGGGCCCCTAGGGAACCCTACAGATTTTGACGGAACCCTACGAGCCCCTCTGGAATACTCCAGGAACAGACAGCACTCTACAAGACTCTTAGCAACACAACGGAACCTCACTAAAACCCTATGGGCTCCTACAGAACCCTGCAGGCCCCTACGGAACCCTACAGGTCCATACAGAACCCCACAGGGCCCTACGGAACTTTACCAGCCACTACGGAACTCTACGGGCCCCTACAGAACCCTCCGGAACCTTACAGAATCCCACAGACTCCTGCGGGCACTTACACAACCCTAGAGGCTCCTACGGAACACTGCCAGCCCCTACGGAAGGAACCCTACGGGCCCCTACAGAACACTACTGGCTCCTGCGGTACTCTACAGGCCTCTAGGGAACCTACGAAGCTCTACGGAGCTCTGTGGATCCTTACGGAACAGTACGGGCCCCTTCAGACCTCTGCGGCTGCTTATGGAAACCTACAGGACCCTACGGAACTGTACGAGACTCTACAGGCCCCTAGGGAACACCACAGGCCCCTACGGAACCGTACGAGACTCTACAGGCCCCTAGGGAACACCACCGGCCCCTACGGAACCCTACACAACCCTCTGGAAACTTATGGAACCCTACAAGCTCCTACCAACCCCTGCAGGCACTTACACAACCCTACAGGTCCCTACGGAAACCTACGGGACTCTACGGGCCCCTAGGGAACCCTACAGATTTTGACGGAACCCTACGAGCCCCTCTGGCACCCTACAGAATACTCCAGGACCCGACAGCACTCTACAAGACCCTTAGCGACACAACGGAACCTCACTAAAACCCTATGGGCTCCTACAGAACACTGCAGGTGCCTACGGAACCCTACAGACCCCTACGGAATACTACCAGCCACTACGGAAACCTATGGCCCCTACGGAACTTTTCGGAACCTGACAGAAACACTGTGGGCCCCTACAGGCCCTTGCGGGCACTTGCAGAACTCTGCAGGAACCCACGGAACTTTATGGAACCCTACCAGCCCCTACGGAAGCCTAAAGACCCTTGCAGGCAGTTACGGAACGGTACAGGGCCCTAGGGAACTTTACCAGCCACTACGGAACTCTACGGGCCCCTACGGAACCCTGCAGAACCCTCCAGAACCTTACAGAATCCCATGGACTCCTACAGACTCCTGCGGGCACTTACACAACCCTAGAAGCTCCTACGGAACACTGCCAGCCCCTATGGAAGGAACCCTACGGGCCCCTACAGAACACTACTGGCTCCTGCGGTACTCTACAGGCCTCTAGGGAACCTACGAAGCTCTACGGAGCCCTGTGGATCCTTACGGAACCGTACGGGCCCCTTCAGACCTCTGCGGGCGCTTATGGAAACCTACAGGACCCTACGGAACTGTATGAGACTCTACAGGCCCCTAGGGAACACCACAGGCCCCTACGGAACCCTACACAACCCTCCGGAAACATATGGCACCCTACAAGCTCCTACCAACCCCTGCAGGTGCTTACACAACCCTACAGGCCCCTACGGAAATCTACGGGACTCTACGGGCCCCTAGGGAACCCTACAGATTTTGACGGAACCCTACGAGCCCCTCTGGAACCCTACAGAATACTCCAGGACCCGACAGCACTCTACAAGACTCTTAGCAACACAACGGAACCTCACTAAAACCCTATGGGCTCCTACAGAACCCTGCAGGCCCCTACGGAACCCTACAGGTCCATACAGAACCCCACAGGGCCCTACGGAACTTTACCAGCCGCTACGGAACTCTACGGGCCCCTACAGAACCCTGCAGAACCCTCCGGAACCTTACAGAATCCCACAGACTCCTGCGGGCACTTACACAACCCTAGAAGCTCCTACAGAACACTGCCAGCCCCTACGGAAGGAACCCTACGGGCCCCTACAGAACACTACTGGCTCCTGTGGTACATTACAGGCCTCTAGGGAACCTACGAAGCTCTACGGAGCTCTGTGGATCCTTACGGAACAGTACGGGCCCCTTCAGACCTCTGCGGCTGCTTATGGAAACCTACAGGACCCTACAGAACTGTACGAGACTCTACAGGCCCCTAGGGAACACCACAGGCCCCTACGGAACCGTACGAGACTCTACAGGCCCCTAGGGAACACCACCGGCCCCTACGGAACCCTCTGGAAACTTATGGAACCCTACAAGCTCCTACCAACCCCTGCAGGCACTTACACAACCCTACAGGTCCCTACGGAAACCTACGGGACTCTACGGGCCCCTAGGGAACCCTACAGATTTTGACGGAACCCTACGAGCCCCTCTGGCACCCTACAGAATACTCCAGGACCCGACAGCACTCTACAAGACCCTTAGCGACACAACGGAACCTCACTAAAACCCTATGGGCTCCTACAGAACACTGCAGGTGCCTACGGAACCCTACAGACCCCTACGGAATACTACCAGCCACTACGGAAACCTATGGCCCCTACGGAACTTTTCGGAACCTGACAGAAACACTGTGGGCCCCTACAGGCCCTTGCGGGCACTTGCAGAACTCTGCAGGAACCCACGGAACTTTATGGAACCCTACCAGCCCCTACGGAAGCCTAAAGACCCTTGCAGGCAGTTACGGAACGGTACAGGGCCCTACGGAACTTTACCAGCCACTACGGAACTCTACGGGCCCCTACGGAACCCTGCAGAACCCTCCAGAACCTTACAGAATCCCATGGACTCCTACAGACTCCTGCGGGCACTTACACAACCCTAGAAGCTCCTACGGAACACTGCCAGCCCCTATGGAAGGAACCCTACGGGCCCCTACAGAACACTACTGGCTCCTGCGGTACTCTACAGGCCTCTAGGGAACCTACGAAGCTCTACGGAACACTGTGGATCCTTACGGAACCGTACGGGCCCCTTCAGACCTCTGCGGGCGCTTATGGAAACCTACAGGACCCTACGGAACTGTATGAGACTCTACAGGCCCCTAGGGAACACCACAGGCCCCTACGGAACCCTACACAACCCTCGTGAAACATATGGCACCCTACAAGCTCCTACCAACCCCTGCGGGCACTTACACAACCCTACAGGCCCCTACGGAAATCTACGGGACTCTACGCGCCCCTGGGGAACCCTACAGATTTTGACGGAACCCTACGAGCCCCTCTGGAACCCTACAGAATACTCCAGGACCCGACAGCACTCTACAAGACTCTTAGCAACACAACGGAACCTCACTAAAACCCTATGGGCTCCTACAGAACACTGCAGGTGCCTACGGAACCCTACAGACCCCTACGGAATACTACCAGCCACTACGGAAACCTATGGCCCCTACGGAACTCTACGGAACCTGACAGAAACACTGTGGGCCCCTACAGGCCCTTGCGGGCACTTGCAGAACTCTGCAGGAACCCACGGAACTTTATGGAACCCTACCAGCCCCTACGGAAGCCTAAAGACCCTTGCAGGCAGTTACGGAACGGTACAGGGCCCTAGGGAACTTTACCAGCCACTACGGAACTCTACGGGCCCCTACGGAACCCTGCAGAACCCTCCGGAACCTTACAGAATCCCACAGACTCCTACAGACTCCTGCGGGCACTTACTCAACCCTAGAGGCCCCTACGGAAATCTACGGGACTCTACGCGCCCCTAGGGAAGCCTACAGATTTTGACGGAACCCTACGAGCCCCTCTGGAACCCTACAGAATACTCCAGGACCCGACAGCACTCTACAAGACCCTTAGCAACACAACGGAACCTCACTAAAACCCTATGGGCTCCTACAGAACACTGCAGGTGCCTACGGAACCCTACAGACCCCTACGGAACCCTACAGACACCTGCGGGCACTTACAGAACCCTGCAGGCCCCTACGGAACCCTACAGGTCCATACAGAACCCCACAGGGCCCTACGGAACTTTACCAGCCACTACGGAACTCTACGGGCCCCTACGGAACCCTGCAGAACCCTCCAGAACCTTACAGAATCCCACGGATTCCTACAGACGTCTGCGGGCACTTACTCAACCCTAGAGGCCCCTACGGAACACTGCCAGCCCCTACGGAAGGAACCCTACGGGCCCCTACAGAACACTACTGGCTCCTGCGGTACTCTACAGGCCTCTAGGGAACCTACGAAGCTCTACGGAACACTGTGGATCCTTACGGAACAGTACGGGCCCCTTCAGACCTCTGCGGGCGCTTATGGAAACCTACAGGACCCTACGGAACTGTATGAGACTCTACAGGCCCCTAGGGAACACCACAGGCCCCTACGGAACCCTACACAACCCTCCGGAAACATATGGCACCCTACAAGCTCCTACCAACCCCTGCGGGCACTTACACAACCCGACAGGCCCCTACGGAAATCTACGGGACTCTACGGGCCCCTAGGGAACCCTACAGATTTTGACGGAACCCTACGAGCCCCTCTGGAATACTCCAGGAACAGACAGCACTCTACAAGACTCTTAGCAACACAACGGAACCTCACTAAAACCCTATGGGCTCCTACAGAACCCTGCAGGCCCCTACGGAACCCTACAGGTCCATACAGAACCCCACAGGGCCCTACGGAACTTTACGAGCCACTACGGAACTCTAATGGCCCCTACGGAACCCTGCAGAACCCTCCAGAACCTTACAGAATCCCACGGACTCCTGCGGGCACTTACACAACCCTAGAGGCCCCTACGGAACACTGCCAGCCCCTATGGAAGGAACCCTACGGGCCCCTACAGAACACTACTGGCTCCTGCGGTACTCTACAGGCCTCTAGGGAACCTACGAAGCTCTACGGAGCCCTGTGGATCCTTACGGAACAGTACGGGCCCCTTCAGACCTCTGCGGGCGCTTATGGAAACCTACAGGACCCTACGGAACTGTATGAGACTCTACAGGCCCCTAGGGAACACCACAGGTCCCTACGGAACCCTACACAACCCTCCGGAAACATATGGAACCCTACAAGCTCCTACCAACCCCTGCAGGCACTTACACAACCCTACAGGCCCCTACGGAAATCTACGGGACTCTACGGGCCCCTAGGGAACCCTACAGATTTTGACGGAACCCTACGAGCCCCTCTGGAACCCTACAGAATACTCCAGGACCCGACAGCACTCTACAAGACTCTTAGCAACACAACGGAACCTCACTAAAACCCTATGGGCTCCTACAGAACACTGCAGGTGCCTACGGAACCCTACAGACACCTGCGGGCACTTACAGAACCCTGCAGGTGCCTACGGAACCCTACAAGACACCTGCGGGCACTTACAGAACCCTGCAGGTGCCTACGGAACCCTACAGACACCTGCGGGCACTTACAGAACCCTGCAGGCCCCTACGGAACCCTACAGGTCCATACAGAACCCCACAGGGCCCTACGGAACTTTACCAGCCACTACGGAACTCTACGGGCCCCTACGGAACCCTGCAGAACCCTCCAGAACCTTACAGAATCCCATGGACTCCTACAGACTCCTGCGGGCACTTACACAACCCTAGAAGCTCCTACGGAACACTGCCAGCCCCTATGGAAGGAACCCTACGGGCCCCTACAGAACACTACTGGCTCCTGCGGTACTCTACAGGCCTCTAGGGAACCTACGAAGCTCTACGGAGCCCTGTGGATCCTTACGGAACCGTACGGGCCCCTTCAGACCTCTGCGGGCGCTTATGGAAACCTACAGGACCCTACGGAACTGTATGAGACTCTACAGGCCCCTAGGGAACACCACAGGCCCCTACGGAACCCTACACAACCCTCCGGAAACATATGGCACCCTACAAGCTCCTACCAACCCCTGCAGGTGCTTACACAACCCTACAGGCCCCTACGGAAATCTACGGGACTCTACGGGCCCCTAGGGAACCCTACAGATTTTGACGGAACCCTACGAGCCCCTCTGGAACCCTACAGAATACTCCAGGACCCGACAGCACTCTACAAGACTCTTAGCAACACAACGGAACCTCACTAAAACCCTATGGGCTCCTACAGAACCCTGCAGGCCCCTACGGAACCCTACAGGTCCATACAGAACCCCACAGGGCCCTACGGAACTTTACCAGCCGCTACGGAACTCTACGGGCCCCTACAGAACCCTGCAGAACCCTCCGGAACCTTACAGAATCCCACAGACTCCTGCGGGCACTTACACAACCCTAGAAGCTCCTACAGAACACTGCCAGCCCCTACGGAAGGAACCCTACGGGCCCCTACAGAACACTACTGGCTCCTGCGGTACTCTACAGGCCTCTAGGGAACCTACGAAGCTCTACGGAGCTCTGTGGATCCTTACGGAACAGTACGGGCCCCTTCAGACCTCTGCGGCTGCTTATGGAAACCTACAGGACCCTACAGAACTGTACGAGACTCTACAGGCCCCTAGGGAACACCACAGGCCCCTACGGAACCGTACGAGACTCTACAGGCCCCTAGGGAACACCACCGGCCCCTACGGAACCCTCTGGAAACTTATGGAACCCTACAAGCTCCTACCAACCCCTGCAGGCACTTACACAACCCTACAGGTCCCTACGGAAACCTACGGGACTCTACGGGCCCCTAGGGAACCCTACAGATTTTGACGGAACCCTACGAGCCCCTCTGGCACCCTACAGAATACTCCAGGACCCGACAGCACTCTACAAGACCCTTAGCGACACAACGGAACCTCACTAAAACCCTATGGGCTCCTACAGAACACTGCAGGTGCCTACGGAACCCTACAGACCCCTACGGAATACTACCAGCCACTACGGAAACCTATGGCCCCTACGGAACTTTTCGGAACCTGACAGAAACACTGTGGGCCCCTACAGGCCCTTGCGGGCACTTGCAGAACTCTGCAGGAACCCACGGAACTTTATGGAACCCTACCAGCCCCTACGGAAGCCTAAAGACCCTTGCAGGCAGTTACGGAACGGTACAGGGCCCTACGGAACTTTACCAGCCACTACGGAACTCTACGGGCCCCTACGGAACCCTGCAGAACCCTCCAGAACCTTACAGAATCCCATGGACTCCTACAGACTCCTGCGGGCACTTACACAACCCTAGAAGCTCCTACGGAACACTGCCAGCCCCTATGGAAGGAACCCTACGGGCCCCTACAGAACACTACTGGCTCCTGCGGTACTCTACAGGCCTCTAGGGAACCTACGAAGCTCTACGGAACACTGTGGATCCTTACGGAACAGTACGGGCCCCTTCAGACCTCTGCGGGCGCTTATGGAAACCTACAGGACCCTACGGAACTGTATGAGACTCTACAGGCCCCTAGGGAACACCACAGGCCCCTACGGAACCCTACACAACCCTCGTGAAACATATGGCACCCTACAAGCTCCTACCAACCCCTGCGGGCACTTACACAACCCTACAGGCCCCTACGGAAATCTACGGGACTCTACGCGCCCCTGGGGAACCCTACAGATTTTGACGGAACCCTACGAGCCCCTCTGGAACCCTACAGAATACTCCAGGACCCGACAGCACTCTACAAGACTCTTAGCAACACAACGGAACCTCACTAAAACCCTATGGGCTCCTACAGAACACTGCAGGTGCCTACGGAACCCTACAGACCCCTACGGAATACTACCAGCCACTACGGAAACCTATGGCCCCTACGGAACTCTACGGAACCTGACAGAAACACTGTGGGCCCCTACAGGCCCTTGCGGGCACTTGCAGAACTCTGCAGGAACCCACGGAACTTTATGGAACCCTACCAGCCCCTACGGAAGCCTAAAGACCCTTGCAGGCAGTTACGGAACGGTACAGGGCCCTAGGGAACTTTACCAGCCACTACGGAACTCTACGGGCCCCTACGGAACCCTGCAGAACCCTCCGGAACCTTACAGAATCCCACAGACTCCTACAGACTCCTGCGGGCACTTACTCAACCCTAGAGGCCCCTACGGAAATCTACGGGACTCTACGCGCCCCTAGGGAAGCCTACAGATTTTGACGGAACCCTACGAGCCCCTCTGGAACCCTACAGAATACTCCAGGACCCGACAGCACTCTACAAGACCCTTAGCAACACAACGGAACCTCACTAAAACCCTATGGGCTCCTACAGAACACTGCAGGTGCCTACGGAACCCTACAGACCCCTACGGAACCCTACAGACACCTGCGGGCACTTACAGAACCCTGCAGGCCCCTACGGAACCCTACAGGTCCATACAGAACCCCACAGGGCCCTACGGAACTTTACCAGCCACTACGGAACTCTACGGGCCCCTACGGAACCCTGCAGAACCCTCCAGAACCTTACAGAATCCCACGGATTCCTACAGACGTCTGCGGGCACTTACTCAACCCTAGAGGCCCCTACGGAACACTGCCAGCCCCTACGGAAGGAACCCTACGGGCCCCTACAGAACACTACTGGCTCCTGCGGTACTCTACAGGCCTCTAGGGAACCTACGAAGCTCTACGGAACACTGTGGATCCTTACGGAACAGTACGGGCCCCTTCAGACCTCTGCGGGCGCTTATGGAAACCTACAGGACCCTACGGAACTGTATGAGACTCTACAGGCCCCTAGGGAACACCACAGGCCCCTACGGAACCCTACACAACCCTCCGGAAACATATGGCACCCTACAAGCTCCTACCAACCCCTGCGGGCACTTACACAACCCGACAGGCCCCTACGGAAATCTACGGGACTCTACGGGCCCCTAGGGAACCCTACAGATTTTGACGGAACCCTACGAGCCCCTCTGGAATACTCCAGGAACAGACAGCACTCTACAAGACTCTTAGCAACACAACGGAACCTCACTAAAACCCTATGGGCTCCTACAGAACCCTGCAGGCCCCTACGGAACCCTACAGGTCCATACAGAACCCCACAGGGCCCTACGGAACTTTACGAGCCACTACGGAACTCTAATGGCCCCTACGGAACCCTGCAGAACCCTCCAGAACCTTACAGAATCCCACGGACTCCTGCGGGCACTTACACAACCCTAGAGGCCCCTACGGAACACTGCCAGCCCCTATGGAAGGAACCCTACGGGCCCCTACAGAACACTACTGGCTCCTGCGGTACTCTACAGGCCTCTAGGGAACCTACGAAGCTCTACGGAGCCCTGTGGATCCTTACGGAACAGTACGGGCCCCTTCAGACCTCTGCGGGCGCTTATGGAAACCTACAGGACCCTACGGAACTGTATGAGACTCTACAGGCCCCTAGGGAACACCACAGGTCCCTACGGAACCCTACACAACCCTCCGGAAACATATGGAACCCTACAAGCTCCTACCAACCCCTGCAGGCACTTACACAACCCTACAGGCCCCTACGGAAATCTACGGGACTCTACGGGCCCCTAGGGAACCCTACAGATTTTGACGGAACCCTACGAGCCCCTCTGGAACCCTACAGAATACTCCAGGACCCGACAGCACTCTACAAGACTCTTAGCAACACAACGGAACCTCACTAAAACCCTATGGGCTCCTACAGAACACTGCAGGTGCCTACGGAACCCTACAGACACCTGCGGGCACTTACAGAACCCTGCAGGTGCCTACGGAACCCTACAAGACACCTGCGGTCACTTACAGAACCCTGCAGGTGCCTACGGAACCCTACAGACACCTGCGGGCACTTACAGAACCCTGCAGGCCCCTACGGAACCCTACAGGTCCATACAGAACCCCACAGGGCCCTACGGAACTTTACCAGCCACTACGGAACTCTACGGGCCCCTACGGAACCCTGCAGAACCCTCCAGAACCTTACAGAATCCCATGGACTCCTACAGACTCCTGCGGGCACTTACACAACCCTAGAAGCTCCTACGGAACACTGCCAGCCCCTATGGAAGGAACCCTACGGGCCCCTACAGAACACTACTGGCTCCTGCGGTACTCTACAGGCCTCTAGGGAACCTACGAAGCTCTACGGAGCCCTGTGGATCCTTACGGAACCGTACGGGCCCCTTCAGACCTCTGCGGGCGCTTATGGAAACCTACAGGACCCTACGGAACTGTATGAGACTCTACAGGCCCCTAGGGAACACCACAGGCCCCTACGGAACCCTACACAACCCTCCGGAAACATATGGCACCCTACAAGCTCCTACCAACCCCTGCAGGTGCTTACACAACCCTACAGGCCCCTACGGAAATCTACGGGACTCTACGGGCCCCTAGGGAACCCTACAGATTTTGACGGAACCCTACGAGCCCCTCTGGAACCCTACAGAATACTCCAGGACCCGACAGCACTCTACAAGACTCTTAGCAACACAACGGAACCTCACTAAAACCCTATGGGCTCCTACAGAACCCTGCAGGCCCCTACGGAACCCTACAGGTCCATACAGAACCCCACAGGGCCCTACGGAACTTTACCAGCCGCTACGGAACTCTACGGGCCCCTACAGAACCCTGCAGAACCCTCCGGAACCTTACAGAATCCCACAGACTCCTGCGGGCACTTACACAACCCTAGAAGCTCCTACAGAACACTGCCAGCCCCTACGGAAGGAACCCTACGGGCCCCTACAGAACACTACTGGCTCCTGCGGTACTCTACAGGCCTCTAGGGAACCTACGAAGCTCTACGGAGCTCTGTGGATCCTTACGGAACAGTACGGGCCCCTTCAGACCTCTGCGGCTGCTTATGGAAACCTACAGGACCCTACAGAACTGTACGAGACTCTACAGGCCCCTAGGGAACACCACAGGCCCCTACGGAACCGTACGAGACTCTACAGGCCCCTAGGGAACACCACCGGCCCCTACGGAACCCTCTGGAAACTTATGGAACCCTACAAGCTCCTACCAACCCCTGCAGGCACTTACACAACCCTACAGGTCCCTACGGAAACCTACGGGACTCTACGGGCCCCTAGGGAACCCTACAGATTTTGACGGAACCCTACGAGCCCCTCTGGCACCCTACAGAATACTCCAGGACCCGACAGCACTCTACAAGACCCTTAGCGACACAACGGAACCTCACTAAAACCCTATGGGCTCCTACAGAACACTGCAGGTGCCTACGGAACCCTACAGACCCCTACGGAATACTACCAGCCACTACGGAAACCTATGGCCCCTACGGAACTTTTCGGAACCTGACAGAAACACTGTGGGCCCCTACAGGCCCTTGCGGGCACTTGCAGAACTCTGCAGGAACCCACGGAACTTTATGGAACCCTACCAGCCCCTACGGAAGCCTAAAGACCCTTGCAGGCAGTTACGGAACGGTACAGGGCCCTACGGAACTTTACCAGCCACTACGGAACTCTACGGGCCCCTACGGAACCCTGCAGAACCCTCCAGAACCTTACAGAATCCCATGGACTCCTACAGACTCCTGCGGGCACTTACACAACCCTAGAAGCTCCTACGGAACACTGCCAGCCCCTATGGAAGGAACCCTACGGGCCCCTACAGAACACTACTGGCTCCTGCGGTACTCTACAGGCCTCTAGGGAACCTACGAAGCTCTACGGAACACTGTGGATCCTTACGGAACCGTACGGGCCCCTTCAGACCTCTGCGGGCGCTTATGGAAACCTACAGGACCCTACGGAACTGTATGAGACTCTACAGGCCCCTAGGGAACACCACAGGCCCCTACGGAACCCTACACAACCCTCGTGAAACATATGGCACCCTACAAGCTCCTACCAACCCCTGCGGGCACTTACACAACCCTACAGGCCCCTACGGAAATCTACGGGACTCTACGCGCCCCTGGGGAACCCTACAGATTTTGACGGAACCCTACGAGCCCCTCTGGAACCCTACAGAATACTCCAGGACCCGACAGCACTCTACAAGACTCTTAGCAACACAACGGAACCTCACTAAAACCCTATGGGCTCCTACAGAACCCTGCAGGCCCCTACGGAACCCTACAGGTCCATACAGAACCCCACAGGGCCCTACGGAACTTTACCAGCCACTACGGAACTCTACGGGCCCCTACAGAACCCTGCAGAACCCTCCGGAACCTTACAGAATCCCACAGACTCCTGCGGGCACTTACACAACCCTAGAAGCTCCTACAGAACACTGCCAGCCCCTACGGAAGGAACCCTACGGGCCCCTACAGAACACTACTGGCTCCTGCGGTACTCTACAGGCCTCTAGGGAACCTACGAAGCTCTACGGAGCCCTGTGGATCCTTACGGAACAGTACGGGCCCCTTCAGACCTCTGCGGCTGCTTATGGAAACCTACAGGACCCTACGGAACTGTACGAGACTCTACAGGCCCCTAGAGAACACCACAGGCCCCTACGGAACCGTACGAGACTCTACAGGCCCCTAGGGAACACCACCGGCCCCTACAGAACCCTCTGGAAACTTATGGCACCCTACAAGCTCCTACCAACCCCTGCGGGCACTTACACAACCCTACAGGCCCCTACGGAAATCTACGGGACTCTACGGGCCCCTAGGGAACCCTACAGATTTTGACGGAACCCTACGAGCCCCTCTGGAATACTCCAGGAACAGACAGCACTCTACAAGACTCTTAGCAACACAACGGAACCTCACTAAAACCCTATGGGCTCCTACAGAACCCTGCAGGCCCCTACGGAACCCTACAGGTCCATACAGAACCCCACAGGGCCCTACGGAACTTTACCAGCCACTACGGAACTCTACGGGCCCCTACAGAACCCTGCAGAACCCTCCGGAACCTTACAGAATCCCACAGACTCCTGCGGGCACTTACACAACCCTAGAGGCTCCTACGGAACACTGCCAGCCCCTACGGAAGGAACCCTACGGGCCCCTACAGAACACTACTGGCTCCTGCGGTACTCTACAGGCCTCTAGGGAACCTACGAAGCTCTACGGAGCTCTGTGGATCCTTACGGAACAGTACGGGCCCCTTCAGACCTCTGCGGCTGCTTATGGAAACCTACAGGACCCTACAGAACTGTACGAGACTCTACAGGCCCCTAGGGAACACCACAGGCCCCTACGGAACCGTACGAGACTCTACAGGCCCCTAGGGAACACCACCGGCCCCTACGGAACCCTCTGGAAACTTATGGAACCCTACAAGCTCCTACCAACCCCTGCAGGCACTTACACAACCCTACAGGTCCCTACGGAAACCTACGGGACTCTACGGGCCCCTAGGGAACCCTACAGATTTTGACGGAACCCTACGAGCCCCTCTGGCACCCTACAGAATACTCCAGGACCCGACAGCACTCTACAAGACCCTTAGCGACACAACGGAACCTCACTAAAACCCTATGGGCTCCTACAGAACACTGCAGGTGCCTACGGAACCCTACAGACCCCTACGGAATACTACCAGCCACTACGGAAACCTATGGCCCCTACGGAACTTTTCGGAACCTGACAGAAACACTGTGGGCCCCTACAGGCCCTTGCGGGCACTTGCAGAACTCTGCAGGAACCCACGGAACTTTATGGAACCCTACCAGCCCCTACGGAAGCCTAAAGACCCTTGCAGGCAGTTACGGAACGGTACAGGGCCCTACGGAACTTTACCAGCCACTACGGAACTCTACGGGCCCCTACGGAACCCTGCAGAACCCTCCAGAACCTTACAGAATCCCATGGACTCCTACAGACTCCTGCGGGCACTTACACAACCCTAGAAGCTCCTACGGAACACTGCCAGCCCCTATGGAAGGAACCCTACGGGCCCCTACAGAACACTACTGGCTCCTGCGGTACTCTACAGGCCTCTAGGGAACCTACGAAGCTCTACGGAACACTGTGGATCCTTACGGAACCGTACGGGCCCCTTCAGACCTCTGCGGGCGCTTATGGAAACCTACAGGACCCTACGGAACTGTATGAGACTCTACAGGCCCCTAGGGAACACCACAGGCCCCTACGGAACCCTACACAACCCTCGTGAAACATATGGCACCCTACAAGCTCCTACCAACCCCTGCGGGCACTTACACAACCCTACAGGCCCCTACGGAAATCTACGGGACTCTACGCGCCCCTGGGGAACCCTACAGATTTTGACGGAACCCTACGAGCCCCTCTGGAACCCTACAGAATACTCCAGGACCCGACAGCACTCTACAAGACTCTTAGCAACACAACGGAACCTCACTAAAACCCTATGGGCTCCTACAGAACCCTGCAGGCCCCTACGGAACCCTACAGGTCCATACAGAACCCCACAGGGCCCTACGGAACTTTACCAGCCACTACGGAACTCTACGGGCCCCTACAGAACCCTGCAGAACCCTCCGGAACCTTACAGAATCCCACAGACTCCTGCGGGCACTTACACAACCCTAGAAGCTCCTACAGAACACTGCCAGCCCCTACGGAAGGAACCCTACGGGCCCCTACAGAACACTACTGGCTCCTGCGGTACTCTACAGGCCTCTAGGGAACCTACGAAGCTCTACGGAGCCCTGTGGATCCTTACGGAACAGTACGGGCCCCTTCAGACCTCTGCGGCTGCTTATGGAAACCTACAGGACCCTACGGAACTGTACGAGACTCTACAGGCCCCTAGAGAACACCACAGGCCCCTACGGAACCGTACGAGACTCTACAGGCCCCTAGGGAACACCACCGGCCCCTACAGAACCCTCTGGAAACTTATGGCACCCTACAAGCTCCTACCAACCCCTGCGGGCACTTACACAACCCTACAGGCCCCTACGGAAATCTACGGGACTCTACGGGCCCCTAGGGAACCCTACAGATTTTGACGGAACCCTACGAGCCCCTCTGGAATACTCCAGGAACAGACAGCACTCTACAAGACTCTTAGCAACACAACGGAACCTCACTAAAACCCTATGGGCTCCTACAGAACCCTGCAGGCCCCTACGGAACCCTACAGGTCCATACAGAACCCCACAGGGCCCTACGGAACTTTACCAGCCACTACGGAACTCTACGGGCCCCTACAGAACCCTGCAGAACCCTCCGGAACCTTACAGAATCCCACAGACTCCTGCGGGCACTTACACAACCCTAGAGGCTCCTACGGAACACTGCCAGCCCCTACGGAAGGAACCCTACGGGCCCCTACAGAACACTACTGGCTCCTGCGGTACTCTACAGGCCTCTAGGGAACCTACGAAGCTCTACGGAGCTCTGTGGATCCTTACGGAACAGTACGGGCCCCTTCAGACCTCTGCGGCTGCTTATGGAAACCTACAGGACCCTACGGAACTGTACGAGACTCTACAGGCCCCTAGGGAACACCACAGGCCCCTACGGAACCGTACGAGACTCTACAGGCCCCTAGGGAACACCACCGGCCCCTACGGAACCCTACACAACCCTCTGGAAACTTATGGAACCCTACAAGCTCCTACCAACCCCTGCAGGCACTTACACAACCCTACAGGTCCCTACGGAAACCTACGGGACTCTACGGGCCCCTAGGGAACCCTACAGATTTTGACGGAACCCTACGAGCCCCTCTGGCACCCTACAGAATACTCCAGGACCCGACAGCACTCTACAAGACCCTTAGCGACACAACGGAACCTCACTAAAACCCTATGGGCTCCTACAGAACACTGCAGGTGCCTACGGAACCCTACAGACCCCTACGGAATACTACCAGCCACTACGGAAACCTATGGCCCCTACGGAATTTTCGGAACCTGACAGAAACACTGTGGGACCCTACAGGCCCTTGCGGGCACTTGCAGAACTCTGCAGGAACCCACGGAACTTTATGGAACCCTACCAGCCCCTACGGAAGCCTAAAGACCCTTGCAGGCAGTTACGGAACGGTACAGGGCCCTACGGAACTTTACCGGCCACTACGGAACTCTACGGGCCCCTACGGAACCCTGCACAAACCTCGTGAAACATATGGCACCCTACAAGCTCCTACCAACCCCTGCGGGCACTTACACAACCCTACAGGCCCCTATGGAAATCTACGGGACTCTATGGGCCCCTAGGGAACCCTACAGATTTTGACGGAACCCTACGAGCCCCTCTGGAACCCTACAGAATACTCCAGGACCCGACAGCACTCTACAAGACTCTTAGCAACACAACGGAACCTCACTAAAACCCTATGGGCTCCTACAGAACACTGCAGGTGCCTACGGAACCCTACAGACACCTGCGGGCACTTACAGAACCCTGCAGGTGCCTACGGAACCCTACAGACACCTGCGGGCACTTACAGAACCCTGCAGGTGCCTACGGAACCCTACAGACACCTGCGGGCACTTACAGAACCCTGCAGGCCCCTACGGAACCCTACAGGTCCATACAGAACCCCACAGGGCCCTACGGAACTTTACCAGCCACTACGGAACTCTACGGGCCCCTACAGAACCCTCCGGAACCTTACAGAATCCCACAGACTCCTGCGGGCACTTACACAACCCTAGAGGCTCCTACGGAACACTGCCAGCCCCTACGGAAGGAACCCTACGGGCCCCTACAGAACACTACTGGCTCCTGCGGTACTCTACAGGCCTCTAGGGAACCTACGAAGCTCTACGGAGCTCTGTGGATCCTTACGGAACAGTACGGGCCCCTTCAGACCTCTGCGGCTGCTTATGGAAACCTACAGGACCCTACAGAACTGTACGAGACTCTACAGGCCCCTAGGGAACACCACAGGCCCCTACGGAACCGTACGAGACTCTACAGGCCCCTAGGGAACACCACCGGCCCCTACGGAACCCTACACAACCCTCTGGAAACTTATGGAACCCTACAAGCTCCTACCAACCCCTGCAGGCACTTACACAACCCTACAGGTCCCTACGGAAACCTACGGGACTCTACGGGCCCCTAGGGAACCCTACAGATTTTGACGGAACCCTACGAGCCCCTCTGGCACCCTACAGAATACTCCAGGACCCGACAGCACTCTACAAGACCCTTAGCGACACAACGGAACCTCACTAAAACCCTATGGGCTCCTACAGAACACTGCAGGTGCCTACGGAACCCTACAGACCCCTACGGAATACTACCAGCCACTACGGAAACCTATGGCCCCTACGGAACTTTTCGGAACCTGACAGAAACACTGTGGGCCCCTACAGGCCCTTGCGGGCACTTGCAGAACTCTGCAGGAACCCACGGAACTTTATGGAACCCTACCAGCCCCTACGGAAGCCTAAAGACCCTTGCAGGCAGTTACGGAACGGTACAGGGCCCTACGGAACTTTACCAGCCACTACGGAACTCTACGGGCCCCTACGGAACCCTGCAGAACCCTCCAGAACCTTACAGAATCCCATGGACTCCTACAGACTCCTGCGGGCACTTACACAACCCTAGAAGCTCCTACGGAACACTGCCAGCCCCTATGGAAGGAACCCTACGGGCCCCTACAGAACACTACTGGCTCCTGCGGTACTCTACAGGCCTCTAGGGAACCTACGAAGCTCTACGGAACACTGTGGATCCTTACGGAACCGTACGGGCCCCTTCAGACCTCTGCGGGCGCTTATGGAAACCTACAGGACCCTACGGAACTGTATGAGACTCTACAGGCCCCTAGGGAACACCACAGGCCCCTACGGAACCCTACACAACCCTCCGGAAACATATGGCACCCTACAAGCTCCTACCAACCCCTGCAGGTGCTTACACAACCCTACAGGCCCCTACGGAAATCTACGGGACTCTACGGGCCCCTAGGGAACCCTACAGATTTTGACGGAACCCTACGAGCCCCTCTGGAACCCTACAGAATACTCCAGGACCCGACAGCACTCTACAAGACTCTTAGCAACACAACGGAACCTCACTAAAACCCTATGGGCTCCTACAGAACCCTGCAGGCCCCTACGGAACCCTACAGGTCCATACAGAACCCCACAGGGCCCTACGGAACTTTACCAGCCACTACGGAACTCTACGGGCCCCTACAGAACCCTGCAGAACCCTCCGGAACCTTACAGAATCCCACAGACTCCTGCGGGCACTTACACAACCCTAGAAGCTCCTACAGAACACTGCCAGCCCCTACGGAAGGAACCCTACGGGCCCCTACAGAACACTACTGGCTCCTGCGGTACTCTACAGGCCTCTAGGGAACCTACGAAGCTCTACGGAGCCCTGTGGATCCTTACGGAACAGTACGGGCCCCTTCAGACCTCTGCGGCTGCTTATGGAAACCTACAGGACCCTACAGAACTGTATGAGACTCTACAGGCCCCTAGGGAACACCACAGGCCCCTACGGAACCGTACGAGACTCTACAGGCCCCTAGGGAACACCACCGGCCCCTACGGAACCCTCTGGAAACTTATGGCACCCTACAAGCTCCTACCAACCCCTGCGGGCACTTACACAACCCTACAGGCCCCTACGGAAATCTACGGGACTCTACGGGCCCCTAGGGAACCCTACAGATTTTGACGGAACCCTACGAGCCCCTCTGGAATACTCCAGGAACAGACAGCACTCTACAAGACTCTTAGCAACACAACGGAACCTCACTAAAACCCTATGGGCTCCTACAGAACCCTGCAGGCCCCTACGGAACCCTACAGGTCCATACAGAACCCCACAGGGCCCTACGGATCTTTACCAGCCACTACGGAACTCTACGGGCCCCTACAGAACCCTGCAGAACCCTCCGGAACCTTACAGAATCCCACAGACTCCTGCGGGCACTTACACAACCCTAGAGGCTCCTACGGAACACTGCCAGCCCCTACGGAAGGAACCCTACGGGCCCCTACAGAACACTACTGGCTCCTGCGGTACTCTACAGGCCTCTAGGGAACCTACGAAGCTCTACGGAGCTCTGTGGATCCTTACGGAACAGTACGGGCCCCTTCAGACCTCTGCGGCTGCTTATGGAAACCTACAGGACCCTACGGAACTGTACGAGACTCTACAGGCCCCTAGGGAACACCACAGGCCCCTACGGAACCGTACGAGACTCTACAGGCCCCTAGGGAACACCACCGGCCCCTACGGAACCCTACACAACCCTCTGGAAACTTATGGAACCCTACAAGCTCCTACCAACCCCTGCAGGCACTTACACAACCCTACAGGTCCCTACGGAAACCTACGGGACTCTACGGGCCCCTAGGGAACCCTACAGATTTTGACGGAACCCTACGAGCCCCTCTGGCACCCTACAGAATACTCCAGGACCCGACAGCACTCTACAAGACCCTTAGCGACACAACGGAACCTCACTAAAACCCTATGGGCTCCTACAGAACACTGCAGGTGCCTACGGAACCCTACAGACCCCTACGGAATACTACCAGCCACTACGGAAACCTATGGCCCCTTTCGGAATTTTCGGAACCTGACAGAAACACTGTGGGACCCTACAGGCCCTTGCGGGCACTTGCAGAACTCTGCAGGAACCCACGGAACTTTATGGAACCCTACCAGCCCCTACGGAAGCCTAAAGACCCTTGCAGGCAGTTACGGAACGGTACAGGGCCCTACGGAACTTTACCGGCCACTACGGAACTCTACGGGCCCCTACGGAACCCTGCACAAACCTCGTGAAACATATGGCACCCTACAAGCTCCTACCAACCCCTGCGGGCACTTACACAACCCTACAGGCCCCTATGGAAATCTACGGGACTCTATGGGCCCCTAGGGAACCCTACAGATTTTGACGGAACCCTACGAGCCCCTCTGGAACCCTACAGAATACTCCAGGACCCGACAGCACTCTACAAGACTCTTAGCAACACAACGGAACCTCACTAAAACCCTATGGGCTCCTACAGAACACTGCAGGTGCCTACGGAACCCTACAGACACCTGCGGGCACTTACAGAACCCTGCAGGTGCCTACGGAACCCTACAGACACCTGCGGGCACTTACAGAACCCTGCAGGTGCCTACGGAACCCTACAGACACCTGCGGGCACTTACAGAACCCTGCAGGCCCCTACGGAACCCTACAGGTCCATACAGAACCCCACAGGGCCCTACGGAACTTTACCAGCCACTACAGAACTCTACGGGCCCCTACAGAACCCTGCAGAACCCTCCGGAACCTTACAGAATCCCACAGACTCCTGCGGGCACTTACACAACCCTAGAGGCTCCTACGGAACACTGCCAGCCCCTACGGAAGGAACCCTACGGGCCCCTACAGAACACTACTGGCTCCTGCGGTACTCTACAGGCCTCTAGGGAACCTACGAAGCTCTACGGAGCTCTGTGGATCCTTACGGAACAGTACGGGCCCCTTCAGACCTCTGCGGCTGCTTATGGAAACCTACAGGACCCTACGGAACTGTACGAGACTCTACAGGCCCCTAGGGAACACCACAGGCCCCTACGGAACCGTACGAGACTCTACAGGCCCCTAGGGAACACCACCGGCCCCTACGGAACCCTACACAACCCTCTGGAAACTTATGGAACCCTACAAGCTCCTACCAACCCCTGCAGGCACTTACACAACCCTACAGGTCCCTACGGAAACCTACGGGACTCTACGGGCCCCTAGGGAACCCTACAGATTTTGACGGAACCCTACGAGCCCCTCTGGCACCCTACAGAATACTCCAGGACCCGACAGCACTCTACAAGACCCTTAGCGACACAACGGAACCTCACTAAAACCCTATGGGCTCCTACAGAACACTGCAGGTGCCTACGGAACCCTACAGACCCCTACGGAATACTACCAGCCACTACGGAAACCTATGGCCCCTACGGAATTTTCGGAACCTGACAGAAACACTGTGGGACCCTACAGGCCCTTGCGGGCACTTGCAGAACTCTGCAGGAACCCACGGAACTTTATGGAACCCTACCAGCCCCTACGGAAGCCTAAAGACCCTTGCAGGCAGTTACGGAACGGTACAGGGCCCTACGGAACTTTACCGGCCACTACGGAACTCTACGGGCCCCTACGGAACCCTGCAGAACCCTCCAGAACCTTACAGAATCCCATGGACTCCTACAGACTCCTGCGGGCACTTACACAACCCTAGAAGCTCCTACGGAACACTGCCAGCCCCTATGGAAGGAACCCTACGGGCCCCTACAGAACACTACTGGCTCCTGCGGTACTCTACAGGCCTCTAGGGAACCTACGAAGCTCTACGGAACACTGTGGATCCTTACGGAACCGTACGGGCCCCTTCAGACCTCTGCGGGCGCTTATGGAAACCTACAGGACCCTACGGAACTGTATGAGACTCTACAGGCCCCTAGGGAACACCACAGGCCCCTACGGAACCCTACACAACCCTCGTGAAACATATGGCACCCTACAAGCTCCTACCAACCCCTGCGGGCACTTACACAACCCTACAGGCCCCTACGGAAATCTACGGGACTCTACGCGCCCCTGGGGAACCCTACAGATTTTGACGGAACCCTACGAGCCCCTCTGGAACCCTACAGAATACTCCAGGACCCGACAGCACTCTACAAGACTCTTAGCAACACAACGGAACCTCACTAAAACCCTATGGGCTCCTACAGAACACTGCAGGTGCCTACGGAACCCTACAGACCCCTACGGAATACTACCAGCCACTACGGAAACCTATGGCCCCTACGGAACTCTACGGAACCTGACAGAAACACTGTGGGCCCCTACAGGCCCTTGCGGGCACTTGCAGAACTCTGCAGGAACCCACGGAACTTTATGGAACCCTACCAGCCCCTACGGAAGCCTAAAGACCCTTGCAGGCAGTTACGGAACGGTACAGGGCCCTAGGGAACTTTACCAGCCACTACGGAACTCTACGGGCCCCTACGGAACCCTGCAGAACCCTCCGGAACCTTACAGAATCCCACAGACTCCTACAGACTCCTGCGGGCACTTACTCAACCCTAGAGGCCCCTACGGAAATCTACGGGACTCTACGCGCCCCTAGGGAAGCCTACAGATTTTGACGGAACCCTACGAGCCCCTCTGGAACCCTACAGAATACTCCAGGACCCGACAGCACTCTACAAGACCCTTAGCAACACAACGGAACCTCACTAAAACCCTATGGGCTCCTACAGAACACTGCAGGTGCCTACGGAACCCTACAGACCCCTACGGAACCCTACAGACACCTGCGGGCACTTACAGAACCCTGCAGGCCCCTACGGAACCCTACAGGTCCATACAGAACCCCACAGGCCCTACGGAACTTTACCAGCCACTACGGAACTCTACTGGGCCCCTACGGAACCCTGCAGACCCTCCAGAACCTTACAGAATCCCACGGATTCCTACAGACGTCGGCAAGGGCACTTACTCAACCCTAGAGGCCCCTACGGAACACTGCCAGCCCCTACGGAAGGAACCCTACGGGCCCCTACAGAACACTACTGGCTCCTGCGGTGACTCTACAGGCCTCTAGGGAACCTACGAAGCTCTACGGAACACTGTGGATCCTTACGGAACAGTACGGGCCCCTTCAGACCTCTCGCGGGCGCTTATGGAAACCTACAGGACCCTACGGAACTGTATGAGACTGCTACAGGCCCCTAGGGAACACCACAGGCCCCTACGGAACCCTACACAACCCTCCGGAAACATATGGCACCTCTACAAGCTCCTACCAACCCCTGCGGGCACTTACACAACCCGACAGGCCCCTACGGAAATCTACGGGACTCTACGGGCCCCTAGGGAACCCTACAGATTTTGACGGAACCCTACGAGCCCCTCTGGAATACTCCAGGAACAGACAGCACTCTACAAGACTCCTTAGCAACACAACGGAAACCTCACTAAAACCCTATGGGCTCCTACAGAACCCTGCAGGCCCCTACGGAACCCTACAGGTTCCATACAGAACCCCACAGGGCCCTACGGAACTTTACGAGCCACTACGGAACTCTAATGGCCCCTACGGAACCCTGCAGAACCCTCCAGAACCTTACAGAATCCCACGGACTCCTGCGGGCACTTACACAACCCTAGAGGCCCCTACGGAACACTGCCCAGC